>NC_056729.1:955782907-955945693 GCF_019279795.1 Protopterus annectens
TAGGTCAGAATGCCCAGATAAGTTTTCCCAGAGGAGCACATAAAGTTTTAAATAATTATCAAAGCCATGCAGACTATCCCGGAGAAAGTAAGAGGGCTTGCCAGCCATGTATTCTCAAGCTATACTCATTCTATAGTCCAGTAGCACAGAAAAGCTTCAACAAGGAAAACAATGCTCATGCCAATTATAACATGGGAAAGTAAGTCAGAGGTGCTATTTAGTCTTATCTACAGGCACACTTGTTTCAGGAAAGTCTGAGCTGTAATGTGAAATTCAGTCAGCAGATGTAAAGTGTATAAACAATGGTATCTTATATACAGACACTAATAACGTAAATTGAGCTTCAGACCAGTTGTTTTACATTAAGAAGGTTTGTGGTCTGCACTGTAGTGGCAGAACAGGTAGCTTACATCCTTCTAAGTTGGGAACTGCTGATTGAGGGCTCAGTGTCTGTTATTCTAAAAGTGTATTAATTCTGGTTTAAGCACTTGGGCTTCAGGCCAGTTATTTTACATTAAGAGGGTTCGTGGTCTACAGTCTTGTGGGAGGAGAGGCTGGACTCTGCCCTTCTGAGCTGGGAATTTCTGGTTAAAGGCTTACAGTGCCTGCATATATGAACTGCTTCTTACTGAAATTGGTACACCTTGTTTGCTGTAGCATAGACTAGATCCAGGCCTGCTGAATCTAGCTTTGTTTGTATAACTTGAGCACTAATCCAGGCATTCTTTAAAGTATTCAATTGTATTTATTACTGCTTGATAGTAACTTGATTAAAGTGTAGCTATCATTCTAAGTCTTTTGGATTAAGCACTTGGGCTTCAGACCAGTTGTTTTACATTAGGAAGGTTTGTGGCCTGCACTGTGGTGGCAGGACAGGTAGCTTACATCCTTCTAAGTTGGGAACTGCTGATTGAGGGCTCAGTGTCTGTTATTCTAAAAGTGTATTAGTTCTGGTTTAAGCACTTGGGCTTCAGGCCAGTTATTTTACATTAAGAGGGTTCGTGGTCTACACTCTTGTGGGAGGAGAGGCTGGACTCTGCCCTTCTGAGCTGGGAATGTCTGGTTAAAGGCTTACAGTGCCTGTATATATGAACTGCTTCTTACTGAAATTGGTACACCTTGTTTGCTGTAGCATAGACTAGATCCAGGCCTGCTGAATCTAGCTTTGTTTGTATGCTTGTTGTTTGTTTGCTTGTTATTTCCCTGAAACGGTAATTCCACCTAAAACGTGTCTTTTCAACACTTCTGTGGATCCCTAGTGATATCTGCATTGCTTACTGTACTTATTTCCTTGTTTCACTTGAAAGAAAGTTACTGTTTGTCGTTTTTGCATTTAAGTTACCTGTAACACACTGCATTTAAGTTACCTGGCACTTGCTCACTAAGTCAGCACTAAAAAATTAAAAGCACTACACCCTCACAAACTCCCCTTGAGTACCTTGTTCCCCATTGGCCCTTTTTTTCAATTATAAAGGTATTCCCAATACTATTCTAGCATGTCCAAAGGTCAGTTGTCAATCTCCTGTTCGGTCCAGCTGGTGAATCTGGAAATCTTGAGGCAATGTTACAACTGCCTTATGTTCACAGACAACCTTCTCCTCCTCCCAACAAATTCCAACACATGTGAGAGATGCAACCATATAGCCAAAATGGAGGCTAAGCTCTCTCAACTCAGTTCTGGCGTAACCAGTCAGGAGAAGAAAACCACACTCACTACAATTCCAGTCTCACATAGACCTACCACGACAGCAAACCAAACACATAAACACACAAAAACATACTCGGAGGCTCTAAATAAATATCTGCCTAAGCAGCGGAGACCTCCAAAGCAGACATCCAAGCAACCGCTACCCCAAAACAAAACACATGCAACACATAACTCACAAAGCCAGTGTGCCGAACAGTCACAGTCCTTAAGGCTAAACAACACACCTGATACACTTGTAATAGGTGACTATCGTCAGGCACACTGACGTCCCGCTCACCAGGCTGAACAAGGAGAAGGTCACGGTGAGCTGCCTGTCGGGCGCTAGGATCTGCCACATTACACACGCACTCAGGTCACGCCAAGGCAAGTACAAATATGACTCAGTCATTGTCCATGCTGGTGTGAATGACCTGAGACGTACCTCCCTGGACTACAAGAAAAGAGACAGAGGGGCTCTCTGAGCATGTAGCCCAGGCCGGTATGACCCTGACCTTGAGTAGCATCTTACCCTCACCAAGAATGATGCCAAAATATGAAGACAAGATGATCAATTTCAAAAATTGGCTTAAGTATTGGTGTCATTCAAAGGGGATCCAATGCCTGTCAGCCTGGGATGACATGCTCGACAAGCCACGATGCTTCGCTAGGAACGGCTTGCACTTGTCACCCCTGGGCTTTCGGATATTGGCAAAGGCTCTTGCTACCCCCCATAGTGCCTTTTTTAGGCAAGGCTCAAAAGACAAACCCACCTCCATAGGTATCACAAGGGATAAGAAACTAAGAGTAATGCTACTCAACGCCAGAAGTCTAAACCTCAAGATGCACTCGAAACTCTCCTTAGCATGGAGAACATTGATATCTGTGCAGTAACAGAAACCTGGTTCAAGGCTCCCGAGAGCACCCCAGCACTACCAGGTTATACCTCATACCATGCTTTTCGGCCCCAAAACTTGGACCGAACCCAAAAGGAGGGGAGTATCAATATTCGTCAAAGATACCCACACCTCCAGGTTGGTGGCACAGCACGAAGCATCAGAGACTATCCATGTGCAACTAACAGTGGGTAAAACTGCCTTCCAGTTTATAGCCTGCTACAGATCACCCTCCCAAACCCAGGAACCCCACTCGGCCTTCCTGAGAACACTGGAAAATATGAAGGTCTCTCCAAACACCATTATATTGGGCAACTTCAACTACCCAAACATAGACTGGGAGCATTACTCTAGCTCCAACACCCTAGCCCAAAGGTTCCTAGAATTTATAAACTCAAATGCTATGGAACAACTTGTTACCACTCCCACAAGAGGGAAAAACATATTGGACCTAATCATCACCAACATGGGGACTCTATGCTCCAGACCAGAAGTTTATCCCCCACTGGTAAGATCAGACCATAAACTAATCTCACTGGATATTCACATCCCGACCCCACCCCCTGCCCAGAAAACCACAGTGAAAAACTTCTCTAAAGCAAATTTCACACTCCTCAAAACTGAGGTGGAATCTTTCAAAGCCCCTGGGCCTGTGAAAAATACGGCCCAGACCGCAGAATCCTTTATAAATGCATTCTATGAACACCTTCAGGAATGCATGGATCATGCAATCCCAAATAAAACCAAGACCCAATCCTCCAAAGGCAGACGTCCTGCTTGGTGGACCCCAGCCATAAACAAACTATAAAATAGAAGGAGGAAGCTACTACATGATAGAGCAAAATCCCAAAAAGGGAAGGCATCTCTGATCAGTATTAGCAAAAACCTACGGGCACTCATAAAATCGTCTAAGGCCAGCTTTGAGAGAAAAATTGCACAGGACACTAAGGATAATCACAAGGCTTTCTTTAGTTATGTTAGGAACCTGGGTGGGAATTCCCAGATATGCTCAGAATTAGTCTAAAAATGACAAAAAATACTACACCGAACCCACAGACATTGCCAACATCCTAGCTGACAGGTTCAGCACAAACTCCCCCCCCACCAAAAGGGCGAATATCTATCCCAGCAGAGTGCTGCCCCCCTGACATCTCAGATGCTCAGGTAAGAGCCGCCCTCTCCAAAGCAAAAAACACAGCATCAATGGGACCAGACAGTGTCCTGGGCTGCGTCCTACATGAACTCCAAGAAGAGCTAAACCCAAACATAAAACTACTGTTCAATCTCAGCCTTACTACAGGATATGTACCCAAAGAGTGGCGTACAGCAACAGTGGTCCCTCTCCACAAAGGTGGTGCCTCAACGGATCCTGGGAACTATCGCCCCATAAGCCTGACTAGCTTGGTCTGCAAAGCTATGGAAAGGATCATCATGGACCTCATAAATAAAGATATTGGGGACCTACAGACACTGGATCCTACCCAGTTCAGCTTTGTTAAGGGCAGATCCTGCCTCTTAAACCTGGTCGATTTCTTTGAAACAGTCACCAAGGCCATTGACGAGGGGAAGGTGGTCCACACAGCCTACCTGGACCTCACAAAAGCCTTCGATACAATACCCCACTCGGGCATTATAGATAAACTCACCAGCTTAAATATAAACCCCTATGTCACTAGATGGGTTGCAAACTGGCTCAAGGACAGAACCCACATGGTTAGAATTGCTGGAGCCATGTCAGACTCCAAACCAGTTACAAGTGGTGTCCCACAAGGCTCAGTCCTGGGACTTCTCTTGTTCGGTATATATTTCTCGGAGGTACAGGCAAACACGGAAGGACTGTGGCTGACCAAGTTCGCAGATGACTGCAAAATGGGCACCATAATTGACTCTCCAGCCGACACAAGCATCCTCCAAAAGGGCCTCATAGAAACAGACAACTGGTGCCAGAGCCATGGCCTCAAGCTAAATGCCAAAAAGTGTATAGTCATCCCCTTTGGCAAAAACAAAGTGCCCACAAATTACCACATAGGTGGTAATCCATTAAGTACAGAAGAAGTAATTAGGGACCTGGGGACCCAAGTTGATAGCAATCTCTCATTTGACAACCACGTGGCCAAAGTGGTTAGAAAAACATTTTATATAGCCCACCTAATCATGAAGGGATTCACATCTAGATCGGGGAGGTCATCGTGCTTCTTTACTCATCCCTCATCAGGCCCATAATTGAGTACAATGCCCCTTTTGGGATGTACCTTACCAGACACCTGCAGCAACTGAAAAGACCCCAAAAGTACCTCACCAAGAGGATCAAAGGGCTCAAACAGATGCCATATGCTGCCCGGTTAAAGAAACTCCAGCTCTACTCAGTGGCATATCGCCTGCTCAGAGGCAATCTGTGCCTGACTTATAAAGCCATGTCCAACCCGGAATTAATGGACATGCTGCACCTCAGAAAATCCAAATCCCATCGAGCTACGCGCTCGAGAGACTTGAACCTCAGCACTGAAATAAATAGGACATGCTGGAGGGGCAGATTCATAACCCAGAGGCCCCCTTCACTCTGGAATAAAATTCCAGTCCAGGTTAGGCAGAGTCCCTCAATGACTCTCTTCAAGAGGAATCTTGATGAGTGCATGGGAGATCATAAGTTTACCCCTGGTATCACTTCTGTGTCACTGTTAGACAGAGGCACAGTATGCTAACCTCGAAAAAGGGCATAGCAAAATTAATTTAAAATGGGTGGCGAAAGCCAAACACACTCTGGCTAGGCTTATAAATGCCCTAGGGCAGATAGCCTAGTATGAACCTATGAACCTATGAAATCTACAGTAACGAACAGTTTCAGCTATGCAGTTCTGCGGCAGACAAGAACCGCTCGCACGCAGCACTTCAGAGCATATTTACGAAACATAACATAAGCCTACAATACAATTGTGCAGCATTACTTACCTAATAATGTCTGGCACAAAAAGAAAATCATAGCAAACCAATTCTGTAGGTTGTAGTCCCAATTCTGTAGGCTGAAATACTTCACCAGGGAAAGCAGGTAAATGGAGCAACAAGAAATAGAGGGATCCAGCAGCAATACAAGTTAAGTCTTGCAATGTTAATCAAAAAAGAAGAGAACTTCTGTTGCTGGAACCCTCTATTTATTGAAAAAAAAAAACAATAGAAATAGCTCTGGGGGTGGAGGTGTTATGCAAGTGTTGGCTTGGATTTCCCTACTCTGATTGGCTGCCACCACTTGCTTCAGGAAATGCAGACAAAATAGGCTTGGTGTCAGCGGAGGAAAACACAGTACATTCTAAACGTATTTACTCAAAATATTTCAATACATGCATATGCTTACTGCAATGTGAAACCTAAGTTGAGAAGGCAACTGACAAAGTTAAGTTACTTTCTCAACTTAGTTTTCACATTAAAGGACTGAAATAGGACTGGGAAATAAGTTGCGTCTGTGGAAGGCACTCGGGGGTAATGTCATGAAATTACAAACGTCTCATAGCGAGCTCAGATGTAAGCACAGAGGTGCTATAGGACGTTAGTCGGGGTTAATGAGTTAAGGGAGCATCCAGTAATTTAGCTTTAACATGATCTGGCAAGTTTTGCTCCTTAAGCCAAGCATGCCTTCTAAGTACAGACCCAGTGACAGCAGCCCTGCAAGATGCTTCTAAAGAGTCAAAACTACATTGCAAAGCATGTTTACCAACTTGCTCAGCAGAATGCATTAAATCCTGTAATTCTTTATGTTCAGCGCAGTCAGGAATCAACATAATTTTCTGTTTAAGTAGTCCCATAATATGCTGCTGATACATTAACATATGAAACTTGTAATTTAAGGTCCTAATGGCCAAAGTAGCAAAAGTATATATCTTATTACCCCATCTGTGCAAGACCCTGGAATCTCTATCAGAGGATGTAGGGTTTTTGGCAGCAGTAACCTTAATGCATTTTGGTCCTTGGGAAATGGTCTCTGGATCCACAGTAGGATTCTTGAAGAGGAACTTGTGAGAGTCAGATACTCTGTAATACCGGACTCCGAATGGGTCTCAGTAGAGGCCTGTGAATCTGAAGTATCAGGGGCTGCAAAAGCGCCTCACTGAATACTGGCGAACTGGTGACTAGCTTAACAGAAGTGTTGTCGGCAGTTTTGGATCTATGCGGTCTGTCTTTATCTTTATGTTTTTTCAGAATATTGGTAGTCGGATGGCTTACCGAAGCCATTTCTGGATAGTTAAACAGAGTACCAAAATAATTTGCTGCAAAAATAGACCAACGACAAATAGTTTGGGGGTTGAATAAGGCACAAAACCGACAGCGAGGGACGTCGTGGTCTGGGCCTAAGCAAGGAATGCAGTACAAATGAAAATCTTTGTGAGGTATTTGCTTTCCACAGGTAAGACAATTGTTTACTTTTACTGACATCGGTTAAGAGCAAGAAAAAGGAATCCCCAACAAGGTATTTAGCTTTTTTGAAGACTTTGGTTCTGAAACTCGAAAATGAAAATTTCAGGAGTTGGCCGACTGGCACTTGTGAACTGCTTCTGCTTCGGGCACCGCGCGACAAGAAAGACTGATGTAATAGCGTCAGCTGCATGTTTTATACCCCTGACGACTTGACGTCATGGAAGGAGGGACAGCATCTGACGCAGGAATCCAAGACTCTGGTAATCAGGCCAGCTGAGGGCTACCTGCAGGCAGATAACCCAAAAGTAATGACTGCAATAGTGAAACACGAAGAACATCAAGAATGCCCCATGATGAACAAATGTACTAAGGAAACAATGAGTCATCCAGGGAAGTGACAAGATGCAGGGGGAAGGCGGGAAGGACAGAATACTGTATAGGATCACAGGATCATAGCAAGTTACTAGGCTAATTGCCCTGGGGTCCTTACAAGCCTAGCCAAGGATTTATCCCCAAAAAAGAACCCTCAGTCAGCACCTGTCAATTATAGGTCTAAAGAGGGAGGAGTACATAAAGGTAATAACCTCCTTTTTTTGGATGCAATCCCTTTACTTAGGAGATGAACAGAGTAAAAGGCTTTTCTGACCAGTGCCGGCACATGATGGTCGAATGCCAGACTGTTGTCAACTTAAGTACTCAGGTCTCTCACCAAAGGTTGTGTGCTTAGGGGGTTATCAGTGATGTGGTAATCAGTAGGGGCCATGTTTTTGCTGAATGGTATGATAATACATTTTTTTGCATTTAACTTAAGGCCATGACTTTGGCACCAGTTATTTGCAGCTGTGAGACCCTCTTGCAGTATGTTAACATCATTTGGGGAGTCAGTGACAGCAGCCAACTTATGGTCATCCTCAAACTTGGTCAGTCACAGACCCTTTGTCTTTGCCTGCACCCTTGAGAAGTAGATTCCAAACAGTAGGGGCCCCATGATGGATCCCTGGGGAACACCACTAGTGACAGGTCTGCTGTCAGAGGTGGTGGCGCCTATTTTAACCATGAGGGTCCTATTGGGGAGCCAGTTGGCCACCCACCTGATGAGATAGGGATTTACGTCAAGTTGTGTTAGCTTTCCAATGATGCCCAAGTGGGGTATTGTGTCAAAGGCCTTGGCCAAGTCAAGGTAAACTGTATGTACTGACTTTTCCTCATCCAGGGCCTTGGTGACAGTCTCAAATAAGTTAACCAGGTTCAATAGGCAAGATCTGCCCCAGACGAATCCGAATTGGCTGGGGTCAAGTGCTTGGAGATTGCGTATGCCCTTGTTTATGAGATACATAACAATATGCTCCATGGCTTTACATATCAGACTTGTCAAGCTAATGAGGTGACAATTTTGTTTTTCTTGCAGAACCATAAATACATCTGCAGCTGCTGAACCAAAAAAGGCAGACTTGTCCAAAGGAGCATCTAGTAGCTTTGCCTTAATATCATCTGGTAATGATTGAATTCTCAGCCATTAATGCCTCCTAAGCACATAGGCAGAAGCAGCAGCTCTAGATGATACTGCAACAGGATCATAGCTGCACTTAATGGAAAGTCTAGCTACTTGAGAGGATGCAGCCAAAAGTGATAGGACCTGTGTTTTAATCACAGTCTGGTAATGAAATGAAGGCCTGGTTAGCTTGAGAAAGCAAAGCTAAGGAATACCTAAACATGCGAGTCTGGTAGTTAATAGTTGTGATAGCTAAAGTGGAAGAGGGATATACCTTTTTACCCAGTCTCTCAAGAATCTTGCTTTCTTTATCAGAAGGAAGAAGCTTGGCAGAAGGAGATAACTGGGAATACTTATCTTGAAGCTATGTAGACCACAGCTGGATCTGCAGAGGAACACATAGAGAAACTTGCAGTCATCTGGAACCTTATAAAATCTTTCAGGCCTCTTAGGAGCAGGGGCCTGAGAGTCTGGAGTTTTAGAGGAGGAAGCAAATGCATCTAGAAAAGCTGGAAGGACTGAAGGAACTGCAGAGGGAGAGGGAACTTCCCTCTGAAGATCATAATACAGCTTCTGTTCTTCAGAAATCTGGGAACAATCGCACTTGAAGAACTACCTCATTTTATTAATTGTCTCTCCAAAAGAAATTTCTTCATGAGGGGAATCCCCCCACTGGGTTCCTCCTCAGGGGATGCATATTTCAGAGGTGAAGTAATATGGGTGGAATATGCCAGGGAGTCATCATCCGAAGAAGAATCCTCAGAATCAGAGTCAAGCACCTGAGACCCAGCAGCCTGAACAGCAGAAGAGGTGAAAGAAGGCAGAGGAAGAGGAGAAGAAGGCTTCTAGGCCATCAAGGCCTTAAAAAGATCCTGGGAAAAGGCATCCCAATCTGAATGAGTAAAAGAAGGGATGTTGGGGTGTTCTGTCTTTTGTTTCTTCTTCATGTGCCTTTCTGTGAGAGGGGACAAGGAAGAAGAACCAGATGTAGGCCTAATGGCCGACTTAGTAAAAGAAGAATCCCTTGTCACAGCAGCAGCAAGAATGTCACTGGAGTCCTCTAGCTGTGGTTTCCCAGTGTCACACGAAATGGATGTTTGCATAACCTTGGATATGCTGGAATCCATTCCCTTAGCAGCTTCCACAGAGGAACCTGCTAGAGAAGTGGACCCAACCTATGACCACACCACTGGGTCTTACCTCAAGGGATACATCTGAGGTAGAAGGCACAGAGAAAGAGGATTCAGGTTTTTGTATACTCACCTTCCTCTTCAAACTTGGCTCAGCCGATGGACCCCCAGCATCCTCCATAACATCTTTAGCCAGACACTTAAGTCATTGATTTTCAAGCTACAAATTAAGAGCCAACAGCTGGCTACATAAAGTCTAAGGTACAAAGGCTTAAACAGGGTCAGCAGTTGTAACTAGGTCCTAAACAGAAAAGACAGAGGTCATGGCTATCTTTATGTGGAATCTGCCTTCCACGCCTACACTTTCCCTTCCTGGATAACATGAACAAAAACAGATGGCAGTAACAAGAAAATAAATCCCCAACGGGGCACTTATCTGAAGCTGGTAGCAACACACACATAAAATTCAACTGCAGACCATACGTAGGAGTCAACCTTCCGAATGATGGCAGAAAAGTCCTGAGGATGGTACGTGCAGACATCCTTTTATGGCTGATGTTGTCAAAGCAGACGTGCAATGTCCCACATACTGGCAGTAGCTAAAAGCTTTTGTACACTATCTAGACGTCAGGCCGGAAGGTGAAATACACCCATATGTAAAGAATACTGCAACACTGAACAGAAGGAGATATACAGAGGACCTGGAAAAATCAGCTACAAAAAGTGAGGAAAAAACACGGACTTGGGAAGGTTCTGCACATGTTCAGCAAAAAGCAATGCAACCTCCAGACATGAATTCCAGTAACCTACTGGAAGATAAGACACCTGCGCACAGACTTGGTTAAAATAAACAAAACACTGATGGAGTATATCAACACAAATAAAAGACTGGAAAAAATGGAAGAAGCTTTGAACAAATATTTAGATGAAGTGATAAAGCTGCAAAAATCAGAAGTAAAAATGAAGAAAAGGTTGTCTGAATACGAGACTGCTCAGGAAGAGATGTTTCAAAAAATAATGGAATCAGAGGACAGAGCACGTAGGGAAAACCTGAGATTTTCAGCTATACCAGAGAAGCTGGAAGGAACATACTCCATTAATGTTATGAAAGCACAAATAAGCAAATGGACTGGTATTCCACAGCAGGAGTTGTTAGTTGAAAGGACACATCGTATGTATGTTCCAAACCTGGCTATGAGAAAGCAACCTAGACCTTTAACAATAAAGATGCAATCCTACCAGCAGGAGGAGTTGATTTTGACAAAATTGTGGCAAAAGGACAAAGTATTAAAAGTGGGAGACAGCAAAGTGTTTGTGGAGAATGATTACTCATTGTACACTAGGCAGAAGAGAAGCAAATTTATTCCACTGTTCAGGGAAGGTCGAGATGCAGGTGCAAGATTCAAACTGCTGTATCCAGCTATCTTCAAAGTATTCTTCCCTGGAGGGACAACATAATTTTTTTTAATGAAGTACATGCTAAGAAGGAAATACAAAAGTTTTTCCAATAGAAAGTGAGCTGTGAAACAGAAAAAGATTCTGCTTCTTGTTCTTCTGGTAATAAATAAGACAGAGACTGCACCTGTGAAACTTTTCCAGTATTTCAACAGGAAAATGTTGGAGCAAAGGAAGGGAGCATGAGAGTTGACCAGAAGAACTGAGAGTACTTTGGAAAGGAAGCAGAGACAGGATTTGGGAGACAGAGATGAACAGTAATAAAACCAGTAACAATGTGGTATTACAATGCAATTACATGTGTGAAATATGACAGAACAAGAAAATCTGGAAATATTGCATTTTTTCAGAATTTGCTGGATTTGTGGGGGGACTCTAAAGCACATATACTACTTTGCATCACTAATGTTCAAAAAATGCTTTGGGATGGGAAGAAGAGGGAGAAATTTAACTGTAAGTAAAGAATGTTTTTCTTACTGGCACTCTTTTTGTGGTGTCTGCTTTTCTTTGCATGCTATAAAGTAAAGTTTTCTCATTTATTTTTAAAAGAAATACAGATTGTAAACAGGTGCTGCTTTTTTTTTTTATTATCCCTTCTCTCTTTCTTCTTCTTCAGTTTTAAGAAATGTAGGCAATGCAATGAAAAAAAAAGCCTGGTTAAAAGAGCAAGACAAAAGAAAAATTAATGTGTGTTTTTCATTCTTACATGGGAAAATGACTGGATTAAGGACATTAGATTGATTTAGTAACAAGTTATAAGAGTAAGCAAGTAAATGAAAAAGAATATTGAATATTATGAGGCTTTTTTCTAGAAAATACATGTATGCTCAGAAGCAACTGTGCAGCTGGTCTTCATGTTTCCAAGGAAACAATTTGATAAACAGAAACTAGCTGCCTGGTTCTTGTGTCTCCATGGAGACAATCTGATAAAGAGAAAGTGGTTACAGGCTGTTGGGGAGTGATTGGCTGAAGAGAAAAAAAGTAAAGTTGTGTACAATTACCACAAATGTAGATGTTCGAGTGTATTCACTGTTGCGGTCATCACATTTGGGTTATCTGCTTGCAGTAGCCCTCAGTCAGCCTGATTAACAGAGTCTTGGGTCCTGCTTCGGTTGCTGTCCCTTCTTCAGTGACATCAGGTCGTCAGGGGTATAAAACATGCAGCTGATGCCATTACATCAGTTTTTCTTGCCCCAGATGTCAGGTGCCACCCTAATGGGCAGCAATTAAATCTATAAATATACAAAGGTTATACCTCCAACAAAAAAGCAAATACACCAAAAAGCTTTTGAGCATAGTAAAGGGTAGTACCGGTATAGCCAAAAGAAGTAAGGGGGCCGGAGGGAGGGTAACCAGGACTGCAACAGTGAATACACTCGAACATCTACATTTATGGTAAGTGTACACAACTGTACTATGTTCTTTGTGTTTCACTGTTGCAGTCATCACATTTGGGTAGATTCCCAAAGCTAAGGATGGGAGGAAGAAATTAGATAGCATTAGGACCAGCTATAAGGCCCTGCAAGACTGCAGTGGCAAAACCAGCTCTGGATTTAGAGAAAATTGGCAAGTGGTATTGCTTGGTGAAAGTATGTACAGAACCCCAGGTAGCAGCTTCTAGGGTGTCCCTGGTAGGGACACCTCTGAGAAAGGCTGTAGAGGTAGATGCAGCTCTGGTTGAGTGGGGTCTGATCCCCTGTGAGATAGGTTTTTCATGGTGCTTGTAGCAGAAATTAATGCAATGGCCTATCCATCTAGAAATGGTTTGCTTTGAAATAGCCTTCCCCTCTACCCCTGCAGCAAATGCCACCAGCAGTTATTCAGATTTCCTTTGAGGTTTAGTCCAGTCCAAGTAGAATCTAAGTTGCCTGTGCACATCTAATGAGGGCAGAATCCATTCCCCTTTGTACTGTGGATTAGGAAAGAAGGTTGGCAAATGAATGGACTAATTAAGGGCCACACTGGATACCGCCTTGGGCATGAAAGAGGGATTAGTCCTGAGGGACACCCTGTCCCCATGAAAGATGATTAAAGGCTCCACTGCCATAAGGGCCTGCAATTCAGATACCCTTCTTGCTGAAGTGACAGCTAAACGGAAAGCTGTTTTCCAAGAAAGGAATTTTAAGTCTGCAGTAGCAGCTGGCTTGAAAGGAGGAAGAGTGAGTTTCTCCAATATAAAGTTAAGGTCCCAGGCTGGAGTTGAAGCTCTCCTGGGTGGTCGTAAATTTCTGACCCCTCTGAAGAACTACTTGAGCAGTGGATGACAGAAGAGGGGAGATTCTGTGTTATAATGAGCTGAAATGGCTGAGGCTTGAATTTTGATGGAGGAGAAAGACAGGCCCTTGTGAAGCATCTCAGTTAAGTATTGTAAAATCTGAGGTAAATTGGGTACTGCTGTGCTCATCCCTTGAGATTGGTTCCAGGCACAGAATATTTTCCATTTTTAAGCATAAGATTTTCTAGTACTAGGTCTCCTTGCCTCTAAAATGATATCCATCACTGGTTTACTGAGGGATGGTAAAGGAGAAACTAGGTAATTAGCCAGGCTGCTAGGTTCAGTGTTTTAAGTTGAGGGTGCAGAATCTGGTTCTCCTGCTGAGATAATAGGGTAGGAATCTGAGGCCGGTGCCATGGGGCCAACAGTGACAGACTGCATAGGAGGGGGTACCAGTGTTGCCGTGGCCAGTCTGGTGCAATCAAAATCATCATTGTCTTGTCTTGTTTGATCTTTAGTAGTAGTTGGGGAGCAGAGGCAGAGGAGGCAACGCATAAACTAATAGGTTCTTCCAGCTGAAGGACAGAGCATCCACTTTCCAAGCTTGTTTGTAGGGAGTCCTTATGCAAAATTTGTCCAACTGATAGTTCTGGGGGGAGGCAAACAGGTCTATATCTGGGCTCCCCATTTGCTTGTCAACATGTTGAAAATCCTTGGTTCCAGTTTCCACTCGTGTGGGTCCATGAGGTTTCTGCTTAGTTCGTCTCCCAGTGTATTTAGTTTTCCTGGCAGGAATTGAGCTTGTAGATGTACTTAGTAGCTCAGGGCTGTGTTCCACAATGCCATGGCTAGTCTGCAGAGGGGGTAAGAATGTGTGTCCCCCTGCTTGTTTATGTACCACATAACAGTGGTGTTGTCCGTCTTTACCATTAATTGTCCTGGAAGAATGTGATCCTTGAAGCCTGTCAGAGCATTCTGTACAGCTAACATTTCTTTTTCATTGATGTGCAGTGCATTTGACTTGGGTTCCATTTGCCCTGAATGCACTTCCCTGCCAGGTGAGCCCTCCATGCATAGTCTGATATGTCTGATGTTAGGGTTTGGTTGGCAGGGGGTAGTGTGAATGGTAGTCCCTTGTTTTGGTAGCAGGCCTCTGCCCACCAAAGGAACTCTAGGCGTAGACAAGGTAGGATAGGAATCATTGTTTCTAGGTCTTGAGAATGTTGACACCATAGGCTTTTTAGATACCAGTGTAGTTTCCTCATATGCAGTCTTGCATATGGAATTAGAAGAATGCAAGAGGCCATGAACCCCAAGGCTTTTATTATTTGCCTTGCAGACAGTACGTTTTTTGTGGCCACTTGTTTGAAGTAGGTTGTCAAATGCATTTGTTTCTCGAAAGCCATCTGGGAAGTTGTATTCAAGCTTGCTCCCAGGAATGTAATTTGTTGACAGGGTACCAGGTGGGATTTCTTTTTGTTTATGGTATACCCCAGACAAGTTAGCACCCTTTGTACACAGGCCAGATAATTCAAAAGTATGTCCTGGCTTTCTATCTGAATTAGACAATTGTCCAGGTATGGGTATATTTGAATATTTCTTTGCCTGCAAAATGCAATGACTGGAGCTAGGCACTTTGTGAATACCCTGGTCGCAGTAGATAAGCCAAAGGGCAGTGCAGAGAACTGGTAGTGCATGTAGCCTACTTTGAAGCGTAGGTATCTTCTGCAAGATTTCCTGATTGGGATGTGCAGGTAAACTTCCTTCAAATCTAGTGTTGCCAATCAGGTGTCTCTGCCTAGCATAGGGAGCAACTGGCAAAGAAGAGTCAGCATCTTGAACTTTGGAATCACCAAAAAGGTGTTTAAAGTAAACAGGTCCAGGATAGGATGCCAAGAATTGTCTTTTCTTGGTACCAGGAAAAGCCTCGAGTAGAAACCTTGTCCCTTTTTCATGTCTGGTACCAACTGAATAGCCCCCATGCTTAAGAGAGAAAGTACTTGTTTTTGGGCCTCTGCCCACTGATTTGGGAGTAGATCTGGTCACCCGCCTAATGATGGTAACGTGTGGAAGTGAAATCTGTATCCCTGTAACACTATATTTAGAACCCATCTGTCCTGGGTAATGAGTTCCCAGTTCTTTGCATGAAGAGCAATCTTTCCCCCCAAAGGGGCAGTCAATTGAGAAGTGCTTGGCAGTTTTAAAAGGAAGTTATTGAGACAGCTTACCATAGGGAGGAGTTTTATTACTCTCAGATTTGGAAGTGGAGGCCCCCCACTGCTTAGTCCTATGCGTATATTGGGACTGAAGCCTGGGAGCTCTGCTGGATCTGGGTTTGGATGGAGAAGGTCTGGAAGAGGCAGGAAAGGACCACTTTTTGGAAGGCCAATGCCTACTAACCCTTGGAGGTTGTACTTGTAAAAAATCTTTAAAAGTTTGCATAGATTTAGCTTTTTCCTTCATCTTTTTAAGAACTTCTTCTGCCTTGTTGCCAAACAGGAGCTCCTGGTTTAAGGGAACATCTAGTAATTTAGCTTTAACATGATCTGGCAAGGATTACTCCTTAAACCCAGCATGCCTTCTAAGTATAGACCCAGTTACAGCAGCCCTGCAAGATGCCTCTAGTGAATCAAAACCACATTGCAAAATATGTTTTCCAACCTGATCAGCTGAATGCAGTAAATCCTGTAAATCCTTATTTTCAACACAATCAGGAATCAACATCATTTTCTGTTTAAGCAATCCAATAATATGCTGCTGATACTTTAACATATGAAACTGGCAGTTTAAGGCTCTAATGGCCAAAGTTGCAGAAGTATATAACTTCTTACCCCATCTATCCAGCACCCTGGAGTCTATCAGAGGGGTAGGATTTTTGGCAGTAGTAGCTTTAATGCCCTTGGGTCCCTGTGAAATAGTCTCAGGATCCGCATTAGGATTTTCAAAAAGGAACTTGTGAGAGTCAAGGACTCTGTAGTATCTATCAGGTTTCCCGGGAGCAGGCGGTAAAGAATCAGGGGCCAAGCTAGATTCTGAAAAGGCATCATCAACAATGTCTAATACAGGAGGTATGGCTAAAGGCCTGTGCTGGGGCAGGAGTACAAAATCCCTAAGCCTCTTTTTAGAATCAGAGAAATCCTGACTTTCCCAATGAAAATGCTCCCTGAGAGTATGCAAGGTTTTACCAAAAGAGAAATCCTCTAGGGGGGAAGCAGAGGGAATAGAGTCCTCAGCATCAGAATCTTCATAGGTAGATAGGGGTAAATCCTGGTCATCAGAGGAAACAGAAAATTCAGAACCCTTTTCAGAAGTATCATAAGCAAACTCAGTCCTAGGTCTCTTAGAGGGGGAAGGCTGGCTTCCCCCGATTAAAGTAATAAGGTCTTCAGCCATTCTTATCATTTATTTTTTTAGGCATAGAGGCCTGACAGTGCGGTCTGGGTGTAAGTTTTCTAGGCATGGTTTGAGTTTTAGGCCTTGAAGAAGAAGATAGCATCGGTTTAATATGCAAGTCAGTAGGCCTGAATACACCCTCAGAAGCCGGTGCCTGCAAAGCGGCTCCGGACCTACCCAAGCTAGAGACATCTGCAGGCTTCACAGTTGAAGCATTTCGCGGCATACCGGACTCAGAATGGGTCTCAGTAGACACCTGCGATTCTGAAGTAGCGAGCATCAGGGGCTGCAAAAGCACCTCACCGAGTACTGGCGAACTGGTGACTGGCTTAGGAGAAGCGTCGTCGGCAGCTTTGGATGGATGGCTTACTGAAGACATATCAGGATAATTGAACTGAGCACCAAAATATTTAAAAGTGTAAATATAAATATACTGACGACGGATAGTTCGGGGTTTAAATAAGGCACAAAACCGACAGTGAGGTACGTCGTGGTCAGGGCCTAGGCAAGGAATACAGTGCAAATAAAAATCTTTATGAGGTGTTTGCTTTCCACAAGTAATGCAATTATTTACTTTTACTGACATTGGTTTAGAGCAAGAAAAAGTTTCCCCAATGGGGTACTTAGCTTTTAGTTGAAGACTTTGGTTCTGAAACTAGAAAACGAAAATTTCAGGAGTCGGCCGACCGGCACTTGCGAACTGCTTCTGCTTCGAGCACCGCACGGCAAGAAAAGACTGATGTAATGGCGTCGGCTGCATGTTTTATACGCCTGACGACCTGACATCATGGAAGAAGGGACAGCAACCGATGCAGGACTCAAGACTCTGTTAATCAGGCCGACTGAGGGCTACTGCAAGCAGATAACCCAAATAGGATGACTGCAACAGTGAAACACGAAGAACATCTGAGAAGACAAATTGGCTAGGATGTAATGTTTTCTGAAAGCATTCACGGGTTTTCCCAGCTGGGATAGCTATAAAAAGAAGACAAAACCAATTAGCACTTAGTAGAAGCACAGGTTGCACCACGCGTCTTAGCATGTTTAACCTTTATTTTAGGTTAACTCAAGTCTGTTAGTGTGTCTGTCAATTTGGGACTTTTGTTACTATTAGGAGGGTAAAACTTCAGTACTGGAAGATGTACATAGTTTTGTGTGCTATTATTAAGTTAATAGGTTTCAGGGGAGTATTGGGGGTGTGTTTGTTTTTTTGTTTGAGGGATTTTAATAAAAAGTACAGTTTTGTACCTACCATAAATGTAGATGTTCGAAGATCCACATTGCTGCAGTTCTTACATATGGGTAGTCCGCTGTCCTCAGTCGGCCCGAATACCAAAGTATTAGGCTGACGTCGGTCAAGGCGCTTAAAACTGACATCAGGACGTCAGGGTACAAAAGCGCATGACCGACGTCATTTCCTCAGTCTTTTCTTGCCCCAGATGTCAGAAGGCCCTAACAAGAAAGGCCAAAGCCAAAAACCAGCAAAACCTAACCAACCACCCGTGCACTAACCATATTTACAATATGTACAACACAAACCACACCACCACCTTCAACAACAGAGGGGAAGGAGGGAGGTTGGACTGCAGCAATGTGGATCTTGAACATCTACATTTATGGTAGGTACAAAACTGTACTATGTTCTTCATCTCACATTGCTGCAGTCCTTACATATGGGTAGAATCCCAAAGCAGAGGTAAGGGAGGATGGCAAAACTATAAAGCATTAGGAGCTGCCAACATGCCCTGTAAAATTGCAGTGGCAAATCCAGCCCTAGATTTAGAGTAAAGTGGAAGGTGGTAATGCTTAGAGAAAGTATGCACTGAACTCCAAGTAGCTGCTTCCAAAATATCTTTAGTAGCCACCCCTTAAAAAGCAGTAGAAGTGGCAGTAGCCCTAGTGGAATGAGGCCTAATCCCAGCTGGAATATCCTTACCATGATGGGAATAACAGAAAGCAATACAAAAACCAATCCACTTAGAAATAGTTTGTTTTGAAACAGGTTTGCCCTGAGAACCCAAAGCAAAAGAAACAAACAACTGCTGAGACTGCCTGAACCCTTTAGTTCTGCTCAAATAATATCGCAACTGTCTGTGTATATCCAAAGTGTGCAAAATCCTTTCCCCTTTATTTTGGGGGTTTGCATAAAAAGTAGGCAAATGAACAGTTTGGTTTAAAGCCACACTAGAAACCACTTTAGGCATAAAAGAAGGGTTAGTGCATAAAGACACCCTATCCTTGTGGAAAATTAAGAAAGGCTCAACTGCCATAAGGGCCTGTAATTCAGAAACCCTTCTCGCAGAGGTAATGGCCAACAAAAAGCAGTCTTCCATGATAAATATTTCAACTCTGCCGATGCTGCAGGCTCAAAAGGTTGTAGAGTGAGTTTCTCCAACACAAAATTGAGATCCCAAGCAGGAGTAGGAGCTCTACGTGGGGGTCTTATATTCTTTGCCCCTCTAAGGAATTGCTTAAACAAAGGCTGAGAAAATAATGGTGGGTCACAGTCATAGTGAGCAGAAATTGCTGCAGCATGAACCTTTATAGAGGAGAAGGACAAACCTTTGTCCAATAACTCAGTAAGGTATTGAAGCAACACTTAAATTAGGTTTAGAAACATCAAAGTCCTTTGCTGTACTCCAAAATAAAAATCTCCTCCATTTATCTGCGTAAACTTTCCTTGTACTAGGCCTTCTGGCCTCCAAAATAACATTCAAAACTTGTTGTGGAAGCTGAGACCCTCCAGGGTTTAAAACAGAATATGCCAGGCTGTCAGATGTAGAGAATGAAGTTTGACATGGAGTAAATGACTGTTCTCCTGAGACAGCAGGTGAGGAATCAAAGGCAAAGGCCATGGAGGCTCCTGTACCAGACTTCTCAGTAATGGGTACCAGTGCTGTCGAGGCCAATCTGGAGCTATTAAAATCATGTTTGGCTTGTCCTGTCTGACCTTCAGCAGTACCTTTGGGAGGAGAGGCAGAGGTGGAAAGGCATACACGTGAAGATTTCTCCAATTGAATGAGAGAGCATCCACTTTCCAAGCTGTGGGATGAAACCTTTTTGTGCAAAACTTTGGCAGCTGGTAATTTAGTGGAGAAGTGAACAGATCTATGTCTGGAGTTCCCCATAACACTGTCAATCTCTGAAATACATGAGGATCCAATTTCCACTCGTGGGGATCCATAATTTGTCTGCTCAACACATCTGCTAAGGAGTTCTGTGCTCCTGGCAGAAACCTTGCCTGAAGATTTAGCTGTAAACTGAGAGCAGTCTCCCACAAAATCATTGCTTGTCTGCATAGAGGATAAGAATGCGTTCCCCCTTGCTTGTTGATGTACCACATGACAGTTGTGTTGTCTGTTTGAATCAACACCTGCCCTGGAAGAAGTAAATCCTTGAAAGCTATCAATGCAAATTGGACTGCTAACATCTCCTTCAAGTTGATATGTAGATGCTGAAGTCTGGCAGGCCACGTGTCTTGTACCCATTTTCCATTTAGATGAGCTCCCCAAGCTTTGTCTGAGGCATCTGTCGTTAAAATCTGACTCGCCTCTGGCCGGGTCACAGAGAGTCCCTTGTTTAGGAGACATTCCTGAGCCCACCACAAAAATTCCTTTTGAATGCAAGGTATTATTTGAATGACAGTGTCCAAATCTTGGCAGTGCTGTGTCCATACATTCTTGAGATACCATTGTAGCTTCCTCATATGCAGTTTGGCATTGGGAAGTACCAGAATACAAGATGCCATGAACCCCAAGGCTTGAAGGACTGTCCTTGCAGTCAGCCTGGACTGACGAGACAACTGGTGGAAGTAAAGAGAAAGATTCTTTTGTTTGTCCGGGGTCAAAAAGGCCATCTGGGATGCTGTATTCAGTCTCACACCCAGAAAGCACATGTCCTGAGAGGGTACTAGACTGGACTTTATTTCGTTCACAGAATACCCCAGGCATCTTAACACTGCCATCACATACTGTAAATGATGAAGAAGTTCGTCCTTTTCTTGGGCCAGAATCAGGCAATCGTCCAAATAAGGATAGATCTGTATTCCTCTTAGCCTGAAGAAAGCTACCACTGGAGCCAGAACCTTCGTGAACACTCTGGGTGCAGTAGATAAGCCAAAGGGCAATGCAGAGAACTGATAATGTGAAGTCCCAGCCCGAAAACGCAGATACTTCCTGCAACTGGGCCTGATAGGAACATGAAGGTAAGCCTCCTTGAGATCCAGAGTCACCATCCAGTGATCTTTGCCCAGCAGAGGCAAAAGCTGTTGTAACGTCAACATTTTGAACTTGGGAATGTCCAGATATGTGTTGAGGATAGATAAATCCAAAATTGGTCTCCACGTGTTTCCTTTCTTTGGTACTAGAAACAGGCGAGAATAAAATCCTAGGCCCACTTCTGGCAGAGGGACCGGTTGTATGGCCCCTATTTGAAGTAGTAGAGAAATTTGTTTGCGAGCCTCTAGTCTTTGCTGAGGAGGAACGTCCGGCATGCCTTTGAAAGGAGGCAAGGTATGGAAATAAAACTTGTAACCCTGGTGTATGATATCCAATACCCATTTGTCTTGGGTAATCAACATCCAATTTTCCTTGAAGAGTGCTAACCGTCCTCCCAAAGGTGCTGCCAGGCAAGAAGGATCTGGCAGCTAAAAAAATAGGTCATTGGGCCTGTTTACGAAAGGACTGGCCCCTGCCCTCACCCGAAGATTGTGCAGGTGAACTCCCTGTTCTAGGCCTGAAAGAACTCTGAGCTCTGCCCCTACCACGTCTAGATCTACCCCTAGACTGAGAATCATAAGAAGGATACGTCCACCCCTTAGCAGGCCAATTCCTACTAAACTTCGGAGGCTGAACTTGCAAAAAATCTCCTGCATAGACTTAGCCTTGTCTTCCATTTTCTTCAAGACTGACTCCACAGGTGAATCAAACAACACATCAGGCTGTAAAGGAGCATCCAAAATCCTTGTCTTAACATGGTCAGATAAATTCTGATCCTTCAGCCAGGCATGCCTGCGAAGAACTGAGCCAGTGGCAGCCACCCTAGACGAGGCCTGCACAGCATCAAAACCACACTGTAATGAATGCTTACCCACCTGTTCAGAGACATGCACCAAATCTTGTAATTCTTTACACTCAATGCCTTCCGCCAGAGCATCCACCTTAGACTTCAATTGAGAAAGAAGAAAGTTTTGATATTTCAACATATGAAACTGGCAATTCAAAGCCCTCATAGCTAAGGTAGAAGATGTATAGACCTTCTTTCCCCATCTATCCAAAGCTCTGGCTTCTTTATCTAGAGGAACCGGATTTTTTACAACAGAGGCCTTGACACCCTTAGGTCCCTGACTAATAGTTTCTGGGTCCGCCCTAGGACACTTATAAAGATATTTATGAGCCTCAGGCACCCTGTAATACCTATCCGGTTTAACAGGAGCAGGAGGCAGAGAATCAGGATTAAGTGAAGCCTCTGCAAACACATCTTCCACAACATCCAGAACAGAGGGTATAGCCAAGGGCCTATGCTGGGGTAACAGCAAAAACTCCCTAAGCCTTTTCCTAGAATCAGAGAAGTCCTGACCTTCCCACTTAAAATGTTCCCTCATAGAATGAAGTGTCTCTGAAAAAAAAAAATCCTCTGGAGGAGAAGCAGAAGGAGTGGAATCATCTGCATCAGAATCAGAATAAGGAGAGTACTCCTGCAAGTCTTCAGCTGAAGACTCTGAAACATCCGAAGCCTGCTCAAAACTTCCCAACTCTGGCTCTACCCTAGGCCTCTTATCAGGAGGGGGCAAAGAACCTCTAATCAGAGTAATCAAATCTTCTGCCATTTTAAGCATGTGCTTCTTAGGCACCAACAGAAGCTAAAACTGGCCTGCCTCTGGGAGAAGCCTTGGAAACAGAAGGAGAAGGCCTAACCACCCTAGGAAGGGAGGGGATTACAGTAACTTGAGAAGCCCCTTCAGCCTGACCTGCCTCCTGAGAGACCACCTCCTGCAAAATCAAAGTCTCCCCCTGAGACTCCAGAGAAGTCTCCGTCGGAACCACCGGTTCCACTGAAGCCTCTAAAGAACCGGCGTCCGGAACGGACGACTCATCTTGCCTGGGTTTAACTGCTTTGTCTTTGCGCTTCTTCGCAGAAGCGGGCGCGGAGAATCGGACGGCATATTATAATTGCACCGCTTCCCAAAGACCAGCCTAGCACAATCTAACCTTCGCTTAATAGTGCGTTTATTGAACCTAGCACAAAAGCGACACCCAACAATGTCGTGCTCAGGCCCCAAACAAGGAATACACAAAGAATGATAATCCCTATGCGGTATCTGTTTCCCACAAGAAATACAGTTATTCACTTTTTCTGACATCCGTAAAACACTGAGGCAAGAAAAACAAAATATTCCCCAACGGGGTACTTAGCCAACTTGGATTCGGTCTGAAACTCCGAATTCGAAAAATTTCAGAACGCCGAACGGCACTTGCAACGCTGCTTCTGCATCAGACCATGCGGCAAAAAAGACTGAGGAAATGACGTCGGTCATGCGCTTTTGTACCCTGACGTCCTGATGTCAGTTTTAAGCGCCTTGACCGACGTCAGCCTAATACTTTGGTATTCGGGCCGACCGAGGACAGCGGACTACCCATATGTAAGGACTGCAGCAATGTGAGATGAAGAACATCAAAACGTTTTGTAACATGTGACATAGGCTCAAACAGATATGACAAGAAACAACTGTATAAAAGTTCAAGCTGTCGAAAAGTGTATGCATGTAATATAAAAGCTGGAACTATACATTTAACAAAAAAGGTGTTACACACAAAAGGTGGTAATAATAATTTTTTAAGGCAATGATCTTTTCTGTAATGTCTTTAAATGCCAACGGTATCATAGATGAATACAAAAAAGAAAAAGTAGTGAACTATATTAAAACATGTAGGGTGCAAATAGCTATGTTACAGTAAACACACTCAGAAAGAAGTGAACATGTGAATTTGATAAAGAACATTTTCAGGTTGGTTATTCTGCAGAATATCGGGGACAAAGGAAAAGAAGAGTACTTATATTAATTGTAAGAGGAGCTCCAATAGTGATAGAAGAAGATACAAAAAATAATAATGTTAGATTTGTAGTGCTAAGGGGCTACTAGCAAGGGAGGAGGATTACATGTATTTATATTACACCAAAAACTGCTATAATGAAGCTTAAGAAAATTCTTGAAGAAATAATCAGTTTTCAGCAAGGAATATTACTTATTGGTAGGGAGTAGAATGTGATTTACAGCAATGAAGATGTGGCAGGGGGGTCCAGAAGGGAAAGTATAACAGAGAAGGGTAGATTTTTAAAGAAATGCATAAAAATATTTTGCATGGAAGATATATATTCAGTAATAGGAGTTTGGAGTGAATTTACATATTATTCCCCAAGATATAAAAACAGGGCTAGGCTAGACAGAATTTACATTTTACAGGAACATGTGCATTAAACTGAAGGTCTTGATAAGCACCCAATAACTATTTCAGATCATGCACCAATAATAATGACAATAAAAATTCAGGGTAATGAAATATAAATGAGACAGTGGCTCTTTTCCACCTATCTGTTGAAAAGAGAAGAATTTGAGGAATGGGTAGTGGAGATTATTCAGGAGCTATTATAGAGGACAGAACTTTCTTCTGAAAATATAGCTAGGGAGTGGGATAAAATTAAAGTGTAGTTTAAAAATATGGCGGAAATAAAAGAAAGGAAACTATGGTTAAGAAGTGAAAAGATTTAATTAGAGGGACTGACATGTTAAATTATTGTAGAATAGGGGGAATCTCACAGAACAAGAAGAGGATCAACTGCAGAATGCTAGGCAGAAAATAAGAGACTACCTCGATAATATGCATGAGTTTAGAAAGACTGCTGCAACTGTTTTTTGATAATAATACTAAAGTAAAAAAACTTTTAGCAGAACGACTCAGGCAACAGGAAGTAGAAAGGGCTGTCGTCAAGCTTAGAGAGCCTATAACAAGGAAGGTATCAAGAGATACTGCAGAGGTATTAGAAATACTATGAAAGTCTGCATAAAGCAGAGAAATATGGAAATCAAGAAAAGATACAAATGGAAATGTTTATGAAAGAATTAAATATTCCAAGGTTAGAGGTAGATGAAACTCAATTACTAACGGTTAGGATAGGAGGAGATGAGATAAAAACTGTGATGTACAATCAATCTACAGGAAATCCCCAGCAACAGATGGTATTTCCTGTGGAAGTTTGGAAGCTACGAAGGAAAAAATTATAATGATCTGGAAGGCTTTGTTTAATGGTATTTTAAGAAGAGGAGAAGTACCGACATCTTGGAAGAAAGCAGTGGTAGTTGTAATACCTAAGAGGGTAAAGAACCATCATACCCAGCTTCATACAGACGCATTTCAATACTTAACTATGATTATAAAGTGTTCATGTCTATAATGGCTAAATAAAATGACAAAAGTAATGCCAATTTTGATATATATGGACTAATATGGTTTTGTGGAGGGGTGGCAAACATTTGATAACATTAACAGAGCACTGTTGATCTACAGGAAAGCAGAATGTAAGAAGATACCATTGTTTTTGGTGGGTATTGATGCAGAACAAGCATTTGACAGAGTAAGCTGGGACTTTATGAGCAGGGCAATGGACACATTTGCATTTCCTGAAAGAATTAAAAGGTTGATTAAGAGGATATATGAGGGATCAGTGGCGAAAATTAAAGTGGGGTGGGTCCTCTCTGATAATTTCTGCTTGAGTAGAGGAACCAGGGAGGAGTGTCCTCTTTCCCCTTTGTTATCTGCATTACATTTAGAACCACTGGTAAAGAAAATAAAGGACTCAGAAATTCAAGGATATAACTGGTTTGGTAGTCAAGAAAAGCTGGCTTTATTTGCAGATGATTTTATATCAGACAAAACCAGAAAGAGACATTACAGTGTTGTGGAACAACATTTTGAGACAGTTCCATATCTTTTTGTGATACAAAATGAATGAAGCTAAAACAAAGGCAATAAGAGTAAATGATGTACCCACACACAAACTGATTCAGCAACATCTGTAATTTAATTAAGGGGATATGATAAAATGAAGTATTTAGGAGTATGGATTAAAAATGATTCTGGTGTGGCAGCTAAGGATATGTGGGAAGAGGCTAAACAAAAGATAATACAAAAACTGAGAAAATGGAAGCTTTGTTATATGGATATTGATAGTAATATACAAACAGTCAAAATATTTTAGTCCTGTTATTCATATACACAGGGTCAGGCATATTTTTTATCCACCAGAGGAGATGCTGTGGATAGCAATTAATAAAGAGCTGAAGAACTTTATATGGGAAGGAAAGACGGCAACAGTCAAGTAGGATAAACTGAATATTCCAGTAGAACAAGGCAGATTGGGATTACCCAATTTGAAGGGGTATTTCAGAGCTGCACAGATAAGGCTCCTATATATAGCACAAGCAGAAAACTGTAACTTAAAGTGGAGCGGGATGATGCTGAAACAAGGGGGAAGCTCAAGAAACAAGGAGAGACTGGGATTTTGGATGCAGGCCTTTAAGGAGAATAACAATAATACAAAATGTTATATCCAAAAAGCAGCAAAATGTATTTCAAGAACTAAGCCAACATGGGAATGGATGAAGGAGATTCTGCTGAAAAGAATGACTGCATCTAGGGATACAGACAATAGGGGGTTGGAATTTATTGGAGAAAAGTGTCAAAGGAACCAAGGTACAGGGAGTAAATAACAAGACAGGGAAAGGTAAAAGAATAGGAAGAGGTCAAGAATTTATTTGGACTGCAGGTTAGAGACTGCCTTCCCTACCAAGGGTTGACATTAGAGTATAGGCAAGCAGAAAGAAATGGGGGGGGGGGGTACTAAATAAAAGACCAACACTGGTAGACTTTTTAGTAGAATGTAGAACAGAAGCTGCCTTTAAAAAAGGAATAATTAGCAGAGCGTATAAAACATTGCATGCTATCTAAGAATCAATCAGAGGAGGTTAGAAAGGATTGAGAAGAGAGATTATTTAAGCAATTCACAAAGAAACAATGGGAGGCTATATATATATGTTTCCCAAATATGCTACAAAATGTAGAAGATTTAGGATTTTTGCTTGGAAATGTTTATATATTTTTATACCGTGAGGGGACTCCAGAGAATTTTTCCTCACATACACAGCAAATGTTGGAAGCATGACAAGGCAGAAAGATGTACTTACAAACTTTTTTTTGGGAGTGCAGAGAGTTGGCAAACTTTAAGGATTCCCTGCAGGATGCACTGGCAGAGATGCTGGATGGGTGGATTTGTGTAATGAGGGAGATGATTTTCAGAGCTATGATTCAGAATCTGAATTGCCTAGACATGGAAAGGCCTTGCTGTGTCTAATTATGGTGACTGCCAAAAAGCAGTTACTAGAAAATAGAAATCAAAACCTAAACCAACTATATTACAAGTAGTGAATATAGTAACAGAGATAAAAACTGGAATTGAGATCTTTAGAAAAGGGTAGCAGCAAACTAGATAGGAAAAAATGGGAATTGTGGAAACAATACACACAGGGGAGGAATGAGATTTAAAACAAGGCAGGGCTTGAAAGAGCTATGTAATGTTTGATTAAAAATGATTGGGTAGATTATAAGTGATGTATGTCTGCAAATGGGAGTGTGTCGGTATGGTTTGTGATGTAAAACACTTGCAATTAGGATTGTGTTGGTGTGATTTTTTTTTTACTTTACATAAATGCATGATTGCTTATATTGTAAGTGATGGTTTAATAAAGATGCTTCTTGTTTAAAAAAGGGGCAGAAATTGAATAATTTATGTAATGTTGCTTAGGTTATGTGATATACAGCAATGTATGTGAAGTATAAGGTCAATGTGTTAACACAGTTTGACTGCATTTATATAAATATAAAATTTGCCTATGTAACACATGATAATTCAATAAAGGTGTGTTTAAAAAAAATAGTGTCACCAGGAGGAAGTAGTTCAGAATTTTTAATGTTAGGTTTAAGCCATGTTTTTGTGATGGCAAGAGTATAGGGGTTATAGTGTAATATCCAGCCATGTAGTTTTGTAATCTTGTTACAAATGCTACGTAAGTTGACAGTAACAATATTCAATTTTTTTTTTAAGACAAGTTGGAGTATGACAAGGTGCGGTGTTTGACGTGCTAGTTTTATTACCATGGATAGGTGACTGATGATACAACAGTACAGCTGGGAAGAGGAATAGTTTGAAGCGCCAGCTGAAGGACAGTTAGTTAATTCACAGTTTTGTAGGGATGGTTCTTTACTATTTAGATTAACTGGTGCGATTTTGGGGACTGGGTTGGGGTGGACATCACCACACTGTGGGAGTTTTGAGATGTAGTGTATTGATTTAGAGGGGACCTGCATGAGTTTTGTTTTCTGAACAGAGTGATGGTGGTGAAGTATTTTGTGCTTAAAATAAACACAAGGTGAGAGATTGAAAAGGGAGGGAGATATACAGGTATAGCTACTCCTGATTTCATAGTGTACTGAGTAAATTGAAGTAGGAGAGGTGCGTAGAGGTGAAAGCAAATAGTGATAGTTTGATTGCTAGGATGTTAGTAGCAGCAGAAAGAAACAAGATGCTTGGAAAAACATTTGAAATTTTGGTGGTTATACAGAACAGGAAAAAGTGACGTGTAGTATAAGTGGAGGGAGGCAGAGGTGGAATTAATGAGGAGATATTAGCTAATTCTAAATATGTAATTATGAGAAAGGAAATGGAGGAGTACCAATAATATTTGAAGTCAATGAGACGTATAAAGAGCAGAAAATAACTAAGGACACTAGTAACGAAATTTAGGTCCTTGCAGTTGTATGAATAGCAGAATAGGTACCCTTGACTACTTTAGGAGAGCATATTGTGACAGAGTGAATTTTAAAGGAATCTTTAAGCCATTTTAGGATAGCACCCAATGTTATATAAAAGCCCATCATAAACATATTAATAAGAACTGATAGATATGTATCACACATAGAACATCAGAAAAAAAAAAGATAAAACCAAAACAGAATCAGTGTCAATACGTCGTTACATTCCTCTCATGCTCCTAATCTACTACCATCCTAAAATGCACATTTTTAAAATAAAGAAAACAAAAAGCTGGTCAATCACAGTAGAGGACTAAATCTTTGACCTGTTAATGAGCAGCCTCCTGTGCCAAGGGTACAGGGTTTGAATCTATCTTCCTTTACCTACTGTGTGACCTTGAGCAAGTTGAACAAATTAATTTTATTTGTTAAAACAAGGATGTTCATCCATCAGAGAATGCATAGATATGACGTCTTTAAACTAAATATGCTCATTATTCCTACTGAAGGGAGGGTTGCTACAAGTCTCACCATGGTGATTATTTTTAGGAATTCTTCAGTAGGTGCAGACATGCTGAGGCTAGTATTAAAAAAATCACTATATTTTCTTGCTTTTCAAATAATTTATCATATGCTACAGAAAAAACACAAAATAAGTGCTAAACTTCTACTTTGTATATAATCATGGATCTGATCATTAAAAAATAATGTTGCTGATGAAAGTTGAGCAGCACAGGGTCATGTTACACTTAAATTACAATTCACTACTGCTAAACTGCAATTTCAATATTTCAGAGAGACTTTAAATCAAACATGACATTGTTAACTACAGTCCTCTTACAGAATATATGCTTTCCTTAGAATTTATTACTTACTTTCTTAGATATAACTTCAGTGGAGTATTAGTATATTTCTGGAAATCACGCAGAGATTTAATTTCATTCCAAACTTTAATAATGTTCTTTAGTAAGGTGCGATCTTTTTCTTGCTCCACATCTCTCATTTGCCGAGTCTCTCTAAAATCAGATTGTAAATATAAAGAAATCTTTGAGGCAAAATACAAACTGCCAAAGTGCCTGCAAATGTACAATACAATGAAACTTTCCTAACTGTACTATGAGACTTTCAGGTGGCAACATTTCTCAAGGAAAAGAGACAAAATTAACAACAAAAAATGATGCTCCCTGTGACAATGTGAGGTACTGCCAGCCATGCCAGGATAAGGCAGTGGATGTTTAACATATACCAGCACAGCTAGCTGGAATTTGGTAAAGAATTACATGTCATTTGTACACAAACTGATTTGGACAGATGCTTGTGTTGAAAAATATATTTGCAAAACTGCTTGTGTTAAAAATGTACCAACAGTATGCCCATGGACAGAAAAAAGAAATTGTAACTGTTTAAATTTATATGTTTTAACAGAGGATACTGCAAGAGAAGAGGTTAATCTCAATCCATCTGTCTTTGGAAACAGTAAGAAATTAAATTACTGGGCCTAGCCTAGGCCATAAAGATGTTATCTCACAGTTTTGAATGAAGCCAGAGACACAATGTCTGTAAGAAGCATTGTTTGTTAGTAGGAGGAGTAGACATTTGTAATTGTTTTGACTTTCAGAAGCTGCGCCAGATAAGAGCAACGCTCTTTTGTGTGTATTATTGACATGTAGGTGCTAATTCCTGACAGTTTCAAGCAATGTGGGGGGTTGCATGGGAACCAGAAGCCAGATGACCAGATGTATGTGATGTCATTCTGTACAAAAATAATGTTTTAATACTAGATGAGACTGAAGTCTCAGGGCAGACTGTTTCTTGGAACCTGACATAGGAGGATCCCTCACTTACTTCATCTTGCCTAATAACTCTTTAGATCAGTCAGGAAAATATAGTGAGATTAGTTAAGTATTGTTTTTCCTGTGTGAACCTGTCCACCTGTGTTATTTTTTTTAACATCTCCTGTGACTGAAACTCTGGCATTTACTGTAAACAGATATTTAGTATTTTTGTGTTAATTTTTTACTTATTATTAAATATATTTAAACTTTTCATTGTGGCTGGTCTTTTAGAGAATATCTTAATTTCTTTGAGTACTTGTGTATATTTGTTGACAGCTATGGCCACTCCTGAAAGCCTTACCGCATTGGCCAAACACTATCATTTGTATTAATATTAATTTTACTCAGTATAATTGGGCACCCTTGCAACAGCCTTAGGGTAGCTAACTTTGGAGTGTCTGGTGGCAGTGTAATTACCTTATAAGGTGGGCATAGCTAGTAAATCTCTGCCAGCCTTTCCCGTGTGTGTGTGTGAAAATCAAATCTCAAAGAGTATGTATGTGTGTGTGTGTGTGTGTGTGTGTGTGTGTGTGTGTGTGTGTGTGTGTGTGTGTGTGTGTGTGTGTGTGCACATGCATGTGTGTGCGTGTGCATGTGTCAGCTACTTAGAGAAGGGATACAAAACACTGCCTTCACAAAGAGGGTGTTGGGAGGACTTGGCTTGGACACTCGGCTCAGGACTTAACTCTACAGCTATAGCTATACCAATGGGGAGCCTTACTGGGGACCTGGGGAGAGACAGAAGGAGAAACCTAGACCCCAGGCTGAGTGTGTTCCCTGTGTTCCTCAAGGGAAATTGTGCTTGATGCAGAGAGCTGTATCTGGAAATACTGGGTGTACCCATTTTTTGTTCCAAGTGAATGCCCCTCTCCAGTGTCAGTGGTGAGGATTCAGGCTCCTTGATTACTGACCCAGAGAGGGGATGTCACATATTGGTGGCAGTGGCGTGGATATTAATTGAACTTCTATAGTCTGTAGGCAGTTGTCACTGAAGGTGTATATTCTCAAGCAGCCACAAGGTAAACATTTACAGTTTCATTTCACAACAGTTTTATTTATTTTTTTGTAGTTTAGTTTGGTCTGGGAAAGCAGGCAAAGACGTCACCAGAGGATTAAGGCAAGCTGACAAAGAACAAGTTGGCCACGGTGTGTGAAACCAAAGGACTGGTGTATGCCAACCTGACTAAGGAAATTATTTCAGTCTTAGTCGTAGCTTAGATCAGCAACCAGGAGGACAACTAGTTTGGTGATGGGGATGTACAGCCCACACAAACAGGACAGTTCACATTTTCCGGACAGGACTTAAAAGTCCATCTGCAGAAATGGTTGCAGCATTAGTCACAGCTACATCACAGATCAGCAACCAGGAGGACAGCCAGACTGGCATTGGGCATGTAGAACTCTCAGAAAATGGACAGTTCAACTTTGCTTCAGAGGACATAAAGATCCATCTGGAGTTAAAGAGACTTGAACTGGAGGCAAAACATTTGGAATTAGAATCAGCAGAGTGACTGTGGCATTTGGAGGTTCTAAGTAGATTCAGCAGTGAGACTGCAGCATTTAGGGGCTGAAGAAAATGAGAAGCAGCATCAACATGAGGGGATGCTGATTCTTGACTAGGGTCATGGAGGTAATGGGAAAGGGAATAACTGAACCCCAGAAGCAATAAAGGTCAGTAATTTTTTTCCAGTTTATAGAGGGCGATAATTTTGACAGTTTTATTCATATATTTGAAAGGGTATGCAAACAGTATAATGTTGACCAAGGGCTCTGGGTATGGTTCCTGACCCCATTACTCCATGGTAAAGCTACAAAGCTACAACTGTTGTTTCTAAATTGTTCAACACTGATTGTTTAAACTATGACAAAGTAAAGAAATGTTTACTTGAATGCTTTAAGTAATAGCTGAAGCTTACAGAAAAAGGTTTCGTGAGCACAGACACAAGGCAGATGAAAGTATGTGTGATTATACTGCTGAATTAAGCACTTGTTTTCATAGGTGGGTGAGTGGGTGTCAGGTCATCAGTTTGGAAGGGCTGGCAGACCTTTTGGTGAGGAACAAGCTCTTAGCACTTTGCCTGAGGACATGAGAATCTGGTTGGCAAACTGAGAAAGTAACTCTGCAGATGAGCTGGGGAAAAAGGGAGAGCTCTACTCAGTAAGCAGGATATCAGTGCACAGGAAGGGGATAACTACTCCTGCACATGGATATAACGGATCCCATGGGGGCAGCTTAAACCACCCCAACAGAGTTCACAAGTAACAGGGGAAGACACTAGTTTGGGTAAGAGGCCAGGATCAAGGGTTAAATGTTTTAAATATAGCAAGTGGGGCCATGTATCATATAGATGTCCATGGAGGCAAGGTGGGGAACAAAAGGTTGGGAGGCAGCAAGTAGGAATAACGGTATGCCAGTGAAATGTTGTCTGGATACAACAGGGGTACCAAACTATCACAAGAGGTTATATCCTATGCGACTCCTAAGAGAGGGACAGTCTCTGACATAACCACTGTAAAGCCTGCAGTGGTTAAAGAGAAGCAGTATTTGCTTGGGCAGTCCACTCCAGTCAGAGCTTTAGGAGGGACCCCATTCCAAATGCCACTGGCCATGGTTCCCCTTGACTGGGAAGGTAGAAAAGGAAGCAAGCAAGTAGGTGCGTTTGAGGATATCCCCGCAGATGTCTTGAAAGAAATCATTTTGATAATGCAGTACCTTGTGTGCATGCAGTTACAGCCAGTCAGGCTTGGAGACAGAAATATGGGTCTGGTAGCCTGGGGGAGAGCCAGACAGGCACCACACCTGAAGCTAGGGCTGGTAGTTTGGCTATTTCAGGGAGGGAGCTACCCTGTAGCAGCGAGACAGGCCCACAGCTGCTGGTAAGTATTGATGTTCCTTTGGACAGAGTTAGTGCAAGGGCAGAGGTGAGTGGTAGTACCAAGGCTGACAGTCAGGCACCTCTGTCATAGGATACCAGACTTCCTGTGGAAGGGGGACCTGGGAAGACTCACAAAAGCACAGCTGAGACAGGCTCAGCTCTCAAACCCTAAATTACAAGGCTTCATGGAGGTAGCTAAGGAGGCACCTGATTCTCAAGGAAAGGGGAATATGCATGCTGGAACAAAGAGTTACTGTATACAGAGTGGACCCCTGAGGGAGGGCTAGAGGGTGAGGTAATACAGCAGTTGGTACAGCCTACTGTCTGGCACTACAAGCCATAGCTTACGACATTCCTTTTGCAGGTTATATGGGCATAAAGTGTACCAAGAGACATACTATGCCGAACTTTTACTGGGATGGGATTGCAAGGGATATAACAGCGTACCAACGGACCTGTGAGCAGTGCCAAAAAGTAGGCAAGGCAGAAGACAAGGTCAAGGCTCCTTTGGTGCCTTCGCCTGTGAATGAGTAGCCATTTCAGAGGGTATCTATGGATATTGTGGGGCCTCTGTGCACCCCAATTTCCACAGGGAAGAAGTATATCCTGGTGTTAGCAGATTATGCTACTAGATACCCTGAGGCAGTGGCTCTGTCCTGCATTGAGGCAGAGAAGATGACAAATACTTTGCTAGAGATTTTCAGCAGGGTAGGTTCCCAAGAGAAATATTGACTGACAGAGGTGCTAATTTAATCTCAGACCAGCTAGCTTGGCTGTGGAAGCACTGTGGGGTGAAGCACCTAAAGAACATCCCCTATCACCCCCAGACTAATGGTCTGGTGGAGAGGTTAAACTCTACACTAAAGACCATGCTATGGGCATTTGCAGACCAGTTTAAGAAAGAGAGGGACAAATATTTACCCCATCTGCTGTCTGCATACAGAGAGGTACCTCAGGAATCCACAGGTTTTTCACCCTTTGAGTTGCTGTATGGGCATAGGGTGAAGGGGCCTTTAGATTTGATCCATGATGAGTGCCACCAGAAGTCTGTTGTAGCACATGTTCTAAACCTCAGGACAAGGCTTAGGGAGCTCATGGGCTTGACCCTGGAGAACCTGGCAGGAGCCCAACAGCAGGAAAAAGGTCTGGTATGACAGGAATACTCGAGCCTGAGAGTATGCTGTGGGACAGCAGATTATGGTTCTCATTCCTGTCAGACACAACAAGCTGCAGGCAGCTTGGGAGGGACCTTTCAAAGTGGTAAAGAAGGTTACTGATGTTAACTACATGGTAGAATAGCTAGGCAGGAGGCAGAGGCCCAAACTGTACCATCTTAATATGAATAACCTTACCGTGACAGGGAGGCCCATGTGCTAAGTATCTGCAGTAGGATTCAGGAGGAGTCTGAGTGGGATCTGTGGCTATATCGACCCAGCCAGCAAAATACCAAGTAACTATGGTAGAGTCTAGGGTTGCAGTCATATGATATATCAGTGCAGCACTGCATTGGCATCAGCAATGCCAAGGCAGAGGGGATCTCAAGACAGGCAGACCCATTCCTCTCAAGCAACGTTTCTCAAGGTCCGCTTGAAAAACTAACCTGAGTCTTCAAAGGGGGGAGAGATGTGAAGTACTGTCAGCTATGCCAGGAGAAGTAGGGCAGTGGGTGTGTAACATATGCCAGCACAGCTAGCTGGAATTTTGTCAAGAATTATATGTAATTTGTATATCAAAGTGATTTGTACAAATGCTTGTGTTGAAAAATGCATTTGTAAAGCTGCTTGTGTTAAAAAAGTACTAACAGTGTGCCCTACTGGACAGAAAAAAAGAAATAAACATGTATTACAGTAACTGTTTAAATGTAAATGTTTTAACAGGGGATACTGGAAGAGAAGAGGTTAATCTCAATCCACCTGACTGAGAAACAGTAAGAAATTAAATTACTGGGCCTAGACCATAAAGATGTTATCTCACAGTTTTGAATGAAGCCAGAGACGTAATGTTTGTAAGAAGCATGGTGTGTTAGTCTCTGTAGGAGGAGTAGACGTCTGCAATTATTTTAGGACTTCCAGAAGCTGCAATAGATCTGAGCAAAGCTCTTGTGTGTGTATTATTGACATGTAAGAGCTAAATCCCGACAGTTTCTAGCAATGGGGGGTTGCATAGGAACCGGAATTCTGATGGCCAGATGTGTGTGATGACACTCCATACAAAAATGTTTTAATACTAGCTGAGACTGAAGTCTCAGGGCAGTCTATTTCTTGGAACTTGACACAGAAGGATTCCTCATCTACTTCATCTTGCCTTGCTCAAGTAAGTAATATGGGAATAATAACTCTTTAGATCAGTCAGAAAAATATAGTAAGATGAGTTAGGTATTGTTTTTCTGTAACTATGTGAACCTGTACACCTGTGTTATTTTTAATATTTCCTGTGACTGAACTCTGGAGTTTACTGTAAATAAATATTTAGCACTTTCATGTTTTCTTATTTTTTACTAAATATATTTAACCTTTTCATTATTCCTGGTCTGTTAAGGATATCTTAATATCTCAGAGTACTTATATATATATTTGGTGACAGCTCTGCCCACTTCTGAAAGCCTTACTGCATTGACCAAACAATATAATTTATATTAATATTAATTTCACTCAGTATAATTAGGTACCCTTGCAAAAGCCTTAGGGTAGCTGACATCAGAGTGTTTGATGGCAGTGTAACTACCTTATAGTCTGAGCAGAAGAGGGCATAGCTAGTAAATCTGTGCCAGCCTTTCCCAGGAGTGTTTGTTTGTTTGTGTGTGTGTGTGTTTGTGTGTGTGTGTGTGTGTGTGTGTGTGTGTGTGTGTGTGTGTGTGCGTGTGTGCGTGTGTGTGTGTGTGTGTGTGTGTGTGTGTGTGTGTGTGTGTGTGTGTGTGTGTGTGTGTGTGTGTGTGTGTGTGTGTGTGTGTGTGTCTGTGAAAATCAAATCTCAAATAGTGTGTGCGTCAGCTACTTGAAGCGGGGACAAAAAGCACTGGTTTCACAGAGAGGGTGTTGGAGGACTTGGCTTGGACAATCGGCTGAGGACTTAACTCTATAGCTGTGCCAGTGAGCAGCCTTACTGGGGACCTGGGGAGAGGCAGAGAGAGAAACCCAGAACCTGGGCTGAGTGTGTTTCCCTGTGTGCTCTTCAGGGAAATTGTGCTTGATGCAAACAGCTGCATCTGGAAATATTGGGTGCATCCATTTTTTCCCAAGTGAACATCCCTCTCCAGCGTCAGTGGTAAGAATTCAGGCACCATGATTACTGGCCCAGAGTGGGGACGTCACAGTCCCCACTACTATGTATGCAACAGTAAGTTTGTGTGTCATCTTATCTTTGTTACTATGCGACTTGAAGTATGGTTATTACTGTTATACTACTTCTTTTACGGACAAAAACAATAACATTTATTAACTCATTAACCCCGAGTACCTTCTCATGGTGCGTCTGTGCCTAGCACCGAGCGCGCCATGAGAAGATACTAATTGCAAGCTGTTATGCCCGAGTGCCTTCCACAAGCGTGGGAAACTTTATTGTACATTTGTAGATCAGCTTAATGTGAAACACACTGAAATCGTAACTGAACTTGTAATTTATCTTATGCAGCTACGATTCAGTGTGTTTTTAAATTAGGCTTCATTTAACTTTCATTAGAAAATCTACTTACAAAGTAGTCGCTAAAGCAAGTGGTGGCAGCCAATCTTGCATTCCAAGCCACCACTTGCATCACATCTCCACCCCAACATGAATTTCTTTTGTTTTCCCCCAAATAAATAGAGGGTCCAGCAGCAGGTCTGTCCTTTTCTTCTGCAAATATTTGTCGATTTTACCTGCTACTGGATCCCTCAAAAGTTATTTTGCACACATCGCTGGAGCTAGAAGAAGTTTGCCGGTTCAGCTTTCCTGGTTCGGATTTACCATTCAGCTTTGCCGCTGTTTATAAGGTAAAATTTGAATGAATGATTTTAAATGTATTGGCCTGAGGAAGACTGTGTGCACTTGCCACGAACTGCATAATTTTACTAAAAAACAAGAAAATGGCTGACGTTAGGGTTGTCAGTGTCAGAGAGATGTGTTTTACCGTAAAGTATGAGAAAGGTAACCCCCCTATATGGCATTCGGTGTTTTGTGAGACTTTTGAATTAACATACCTTGGTATTATGTAAGTACAATATCTTCTGCATTATTGTTATGTGCATACAATGCCTTAGCACTTGACTAGTACGTGAACATTAATTGCACAATGTACTGTTCTTTAAGTTTATGTGTAGACAGCTTTTCTCCCCGGGCTTCCACCAGAGGCTAGTGTGCCACCTTAGTTTTATTAAAACTTTTTCTACGTGAATTTTAAGTCTACCGAAGTTGGTTTCCTTTTGCTGTTATAGTTAGCGTGTGGCAGTACAGCGTTTTGCCTGTGTACTTCTTTGATTTTGTTGAACAAAACGCTTCTTTCAGTTGTCGACGGATGTATTAAAAATTTAGGAGAGCGTGCAACAGTGGGAACTAATAGTGTTTCTCGAGTTCCGGGAAGCATGTTGATGGACTCTTCTCATCTCGCACAGTGGATTAAGTGTTGCAGCGGCAAGTTTTCTATAATTCTTCTTTTTCAGGTATTGTAAAACTGCCTGAAAGTGCTTTCTATTTCTTTTCTAAATACATTTTCAGTAAAATGACTGCCGTTCTTTTTCTTTTAAGCATCGCTGGACTTGTAAACAGTTTGCTGCTGTGTAGCCTGCCATGGTTTTAATGTTCTGCAATGCGATTAATAGCTAAAAACTAATGCCAATCAATTGCTTTGCAGAACATTAAAAATGTTTTGTCATGTAGTAGAAGCGTTAACCTTATGGTTATTTTTGATGCCTTCTGGGCCTGCATGTAGATGAATTTCACCGCTGATGATTTTCTATGTAAGAGTTAAAGTACAGTCAGCCAGGAACTAAAACTTGAAAACCACTTTATGACACCACAGTAGTTAAGCTCTTTTGTCCCGATACCTGATTGTGGTGTAATAAAGTGGATTTCCAGTTTTATTTTCTGGCTGGCTGTATTTTGGTAATGTGATTAAATATTTAAATGGCTAGTATGCCAGTCATTGTCAGAGGCTCTGTGATGTTTGCTATAATGGCTCTTTGCACAGAATGTTCGTTTTACGTTACTGCAGTTTAAATGGGAATTTGGGGTTGCTTTTCCTCCCTGGGATGGCAGGTTTACATTAAAGTATTTGTGTGTTATCTGGGTCCTGCAGCTTTCCCTCATAGTGAATAGTGATATCAGCTGTACAGATTTTTGCTGAAGGAACAGATTTCTGCCTTATACTTTTGTCATAACCGTATAGTTTTCATGATTAGCATTCTGGTCTTCGTCATAGGCGCTGTGATGCTTGCTATAATAGCTCTTTGCACAGGATGTACGTTTTCCGTACCTGCTGTTTAAATGGGAGTTTGGGGTTGCTTTTCCTCCCTGGGATGGCATGTCAGATCTCAGATTTCTGCCTTATACTGTTGTCATAACTGTATAGTTTTCAGTCAAATCACTTTCAAATTGTTGAGGATTGAATGCAGAAACGTAGAGAGACACTTGAGTTTCAGATTTCATACCACACAGAAAATTCAAGCTAATGCATAACATTTCATTATGTCTGCTTTCTAAGTTTGCATGAGTGATATTAAGAGTCATACTTATTTGGTGCTTTGTACAACTTTAGATTGTATGCCGTTTTTGTAGCATTGGTTTGTGAATGATTAAAATATTTTGACTTGCTATTCTCTCACACTTTTGGATTGCACGTGTGGAATAGTGAGCTAACAGCTTGTAAATCTGATTCCCCAGGGGTGCTATTTTTTTGCCAGTTAGCACTGTCTTACATACCTCTCAACTGTTTAGATTTTCAAATGATGTTCAGATTTTTACCTCATATTTTTAGTCTGTTCTTCATACATAGGCATTTTTGGTGGCAACTTAGTGGCAAATTATTAAAGATTCAAGTTAGAAAATAATGACAGACATTTGAGTGGCAGACTGATTAAGCTTCAGATAATCCATACTAATGCAACACCCGTTATTCTAACAACTTCCTTAGTTTGTAAGAGTACTAATTCAATATTGTCCATATTTTGGGACCTTTGTCTCCTTTTTTATTTATGGCTTTTTCCAGATTTCTTGCTGTACCTCAAAACCATTTATCTCAAGGATCAGGGATGAAGCCAAGCAGTTGCATTAGGCATAAGGATGCTGTCCCATATGTTCATCTTATAGATTGACTGCAGTGTATGCTAGTGCTACTATACACACAATTTGATCATGTCATTGCATTTTTGGATACAGCAAATCTGTATCTGGACTAGACTAGTTACAGAACAGGTGGGAAACAAGAGCAAATGCAGGCTTTTAAACCATGTGCAACTAACAGTGGGTAAAACTGACTTCCAGTTTATAGCCTGCTACAGACCACCCTCCCAAATCCAGGAACCCCAGTCAGCCTTCCTGAGAACACTGGAAAATGTGAAGGTCTCTCCAAACACCATTTTATTGGGCGACTTCAACTACCCAAACATAGACTGGGAGCATTACTCTAGCTCCAACACCCTAGCCCAAAGGTTCCTAGAATTTATAAACTCAAACGCTATGGAACAACTTGTTACCACTCCCACAAGAGGGGAAAAAATGTCTATGCAAATTTGTGTATTTCGATATATATGTATGACGCCCATTCACTTTGTGGTAATTTAGAACAATTGACTGGTAGCTGATTTTGTAGTTGGAAATCCTGTTCTTTACCTTCACAGCACTGAATGACTTGGTAACCTTTGGTTCAGTAATAGAAATGGAGTATCTGAATAGTTGCTGCCAGCTGTTTCAATTTTAGCTTTGATTTTTGCATTCTGGTATAGGAATTAGATGTAAATGTGTGTAATTATGTAAAACTATAAAACACATTTGAACTAGAAAGCTTCCATAAAGCAGCTAGAACCTCTGAATTGGTAGATATACATTGAAATATAAAGTTCTTTGCTAGCAGCAACCTCTTCAGTAGTTACAGATATCTGTGAAATTATTCAGATGACTTCTACCTATGCAGAGATTGTGCATGTTTGGAAACTAGTTTACAATGTAAATCAAGATAAGTAAGTACATAGGGCTGCTGAGGAATGCCATGAACAAAGTTGATTGTATAACTAATGAGGACGAGTCTAGCAGTATATATTTTGTTACTTTCCATCCTAAAGTTATAATTAGTGTTTAAAATTTGCTTATGGAGACCTCACTCAATGTTTGCTGTTTATTATTGTTGAAACGCTAAGTCATATTCACTTTTCCCGAGTAAAATGTATGGAAATGAGTATATTTTCTGGTTGGCTTACTGTGTGATCAAGTTGTGTTACTTACAGAAAGTGAATAAGACCAAAAATGTTAGAAGTTTGATAAAAGCTGATCCTTGATGTAATCCCACCTCCACCTTAAATGCATCTGTCACTCACACCGCAGACTCACTGCTGTCACACTACCCTTGTACATATCCTGCACCACTCTTACACTCCCGACTTCCTCATACAATACCACAACTCCTCTTTAGGCACCCTGTCATAAAATAAATGGTTTATTTATATTAATAAAGAGGGAATATTACAGAGGAAGATCAACTGGCATGGCTCTGACATGTACTAGATACTGTGACATGGTTTTGATGTTTACAGTGCAACTTTACTTCTTTGTGCCATGCTACTACTGCTTGAGTAATCATGTTACAGTAACTGTATAACTGTTGTGTGCACACAGAAGTGCCCAGAAAATCCTGGATTTACATTTAAGCTGTTGAGCTTGTCTATGATGCCAGAGTGGGGTATCGTGACGAAAGCTTTTGCCAAGTCCAGGTAGGCTGTATGGACTGCTTTGCCCTCTTGGACTGGGACTACTGTTGCTGTACGCCATGATCCATGCATTCTTGGAGATGTACGTAGAAAGCACTTGTGAAGGATTCTGCCTTGTGGGATGTGATTTCCACTGGCCCAGTGGGATTAAAGGATACCATCTCAGTTATAAGAAGTGTAAAGTCAGCTTTTGAGAAGTTTTTCACTGTAGTCTTTTGTGTTGGGGGTGGAGGTGGGATGTGTATATCCAGGGTGATTAGTTTGTGGTCAGATCTCACTAGTGAGGGGTATACTTCCGGTGTGGAGCACTTTGTCCTCATGTTTGTGATCAGGTCTACTATAATATCTCCCCTTTTTTGGAGAGGTGACTAGCTGTTCCACTGCATTTGAATTTATGAATTCCAGGAACCTTTGGGCTAGGGTGTTAGTAAGTTCGTGATTAACTGTACTTAGATGTATTGCTTCATGTCATGATTGAAAACAATTAAGCATTTATACTGGACATGAGTCTACTCTGTGCTGCAAGAGAAACGCGCTCATTTCTAGACTGCCTGAAATGTGAATAAAGTCAGAGCATCCTGGTTGCTGGTTAGTATCTTACCAGGGCATATTTTTTAATCTTTTTTTAATAGATTTTACCTGAATTTAGAGAAAGCCAGCTCACCTAAAAGTATTGTGACTTCTATTGTGACTTAGTGTTGCTGATCTGAGTGAGCAGAACTTAAACTCCTGGTGCAGTTGTAATACATTTATCATTTGTTTAGATACGAACATCAGAAGTAAAGCTTAGATGCATATAGTGCAAAAAATTTTAAGATTCAATTAAATTAAATTACTAAAGGCTATACTGATCTGTTATTTCTCCCCTTTTGTTTGTTCTTGGAGAAAGAAGTAATCTGAGAGGGAGAGAGGAAGCGGAAGGGAGAGAAATGTACATTGGTGATGCAGTCTTAGGTACTACATTTATTTTATTTCATCGAGGCACATTATACAAAGCCATGCAGGTCTCACCAGAGCACAACCCACTTTCCCACATGTGATAATGTGAACTGTCTTTATTTTCTAAAGTGTAACTTACCACTTTTTTTCCAAACTTAACAGTTTTAGGAGGGAGGACTGAGCTCACTGAGGCACAGTTGAAAGGTATGAAAGGAGATATTGAAATGTTTACAGTTTGCTTGCTGAACTGTGACTGCTTTGTATTGTCACAGATATTCACATTTCTAACCAAATTCCATACCTTGAACTGCTGGTTTATTTGCTTTCCATAGCATCTCTCATAAGCTTTATCTATCAAACAGCATAGAAGTGTATAGAGAAAAACAACTTTTCTTTCTAGAATCCAACCCTGTAACAGAACCTAGATTTCCTCTATGCATTTTGGAGAGAGGGCCTTCACCCTGACTTGAATAGATTTTTTGTGATTATAACAAAAGGTAATGGTCTTGGACACTCATTTGAAAATGATCCGTTTTTAAACAGACTGTCCATTCCTACCATCACAAGAAATAAACAATTGCTCCAGATATTCTGAATGATTTAGTTTTGCCTAGAAGTTACCCATGTTATTACTTGCTGACTACTACCTGCATGGAGCTATGTTATAGTTTGGGAATTTTTCTGGCCTTTGTCAGTAATGTGTGCAACTTGTGGGAGGAAGGGCTAAGTGTTATACTATTTTACTGAACTACTGTATTACATAACAGCTGCACAAGGAGATAATGATTACCTACTCAACAGGTGATGTACAGCAATTATCACCTGTGTCAGAGCATGCATACCTTTCCAGTAATGAAAGGCAGGTCATTATCACCTTAGCAATAAGTCATTTACAATATAGCACGGAGTCATTATCACTTTTCAGGTAAAACTATCAAGAGCTGTCACTGTTATTTATATAAGTGCAACTCGTTATCACATTGATGAATGCACAAGCCAGATTGTGTTTTTATTCTCTGCTTCTAGTCATTGCAAGCCACCCCCTCCATTCTTCAACTACCTAGCCTCTGAACCCCCTTATTTTATATATATCTATCTATATGTGTGTATGTATATATATATATATATATGTGTGTTTATATATATATATATATATATATATATATATATATATATAGTTTGTGTGTATATATATATATATGTATGTGTGTATATATATATATATGTATATGTAATATATAATCTATATATACACACAAACATATATATATACATATATATATATATCTGTATTTTCACTTATAACATACAGATATAAGTATCCATTTTATTAATGTAGTTCATATCTTTGTGAATTAATGTAACTGAACCACATATATTGAAACAGTTGAATGTGTCAAACTATCACTACATACTGCATGTGTTGCTTTTCAGCTGCCTCTGTGCAGGTGAGTAACATTATATTCTATACAATTGTGTTTTTCAGCTTTGCATTCACCCGACATCACACCCCTCAGTGAAGATGCCATCTGTTAAGAAGTTAACCAATGTTTACGTGGGCGAGGATACTGATTCTGACAGTAATACCAGTGGGTCCGAAATGGAATTGGATCTTGATGCACAGCGTAAGCCAAACCAGAGTGAGGATGACGATTATGATGCCGATGATCATATTCCACTGGCACGTCTGCGTGAAAAGGCTATTACTGCTGATAAAGATGCCCCTGTCCCAGCGATTCCTGACAGACCCCTACCCTCTAACCCCGAGCTCACTACTCTTGACGAAACTGACCACGACAGTGAGGATGACATGCCACTAGCCCAGCTAAGGTATGATGGCACACACAACAGTGGTCAGCAACTTGAATCAGATTTTGACACAGAGGATGAATTGTCTCTATCTGAGTTACGGCACGGACGTGGCCCGAGTGACAGACCTTTGCAGTCCTCCATCGCCCAAGCCAGGCCTAGTGCTGAAGAGGAAGCGGATATGCTTCCTACTATACATGAGTTCAGGCGTAGTCTACAGCAGGTTTATTCAGATGGAGAAAGTCTACTGGATCTGAGCCGAAGTAGCTCCTTGTCAAGCAAGGATCTGAGTGTGCCGCAATATGGAATTTGTGCGAGTACTCCACTCAGTAGTCAGTACAAACCAGTGGGTAATGTAACTGATCACAGGGTACCTTGCATTCAAAACTCTGGGAGGCTAATGAAAAAGGCACGGCGATCATGCCCACCACGAAACTTATCATGGGAGAAACGCCTAACACCAGTTCACATCGATGATTTTGTGTGTCCAGTCGGCCCAGTCACCAACCTGGACTCGGACAGTACAGAGGTGGACTTCCTCAATTTGATGTTCCCAGAGGAACTGTATTCGCTTATTGCTGATGAAACTAACCGCTATGCTGCACAGAGGCAGGCTGCAGCAGGCAAGGTTGATAAGCAGTGGAGTCCAGTTTGTCCTGGAGACATACGCACATTTCTAGGTGTCAGAATATACATGTTTATTGTACATGTTCCAAAATACAGGCAGTACTGGGAAACGCACCATCTGTATGGTCATTTCCCAATAGCCGAGTACATGACCTGGGAGATGTTTGAAAAAATTCAGCAGTATTTTCACTGCAATGACAAAAACCTCAGACTACCACAGGGCTGTGTGGGTCATGACAAGCTCCATCATGTACGGCCAATACTGGATGCCGTACTTCATGCATGTAGGACACAGTATAATGTGCATCGTGAGGTGGCAGTAGATGAAGCCATGGTCGGCTTCCGTGGACGTCTGACATTTAGACAGTTTATGCCTGGCAAGCCGGAGAGGTATGGCATTAAGGTATGGGTGCTAGCTGACTCACATAATGGTTATGTGCATAAATTCCAGGTATACACTGGAAAGGCAGAGCAGACCACAGAGGTTGGACTGGCACACAGAGTTGTGGTCGACCTAACACGGGGGCTGATTGGAAAGAAGCATCACATTTACTTTGACAACTTCTTCTCATCTGTCCCTCTGGCACAGCAACTGCTGCACGATGGTCTGTACTGCTGTGGAGCCATGCGCACCAATAGGTCTGGATGGCCTGTAACATTCAACCGACAAGCCACTGGTAAAGCGCCTCAAGGGTTCTACAAGCAGCTGCAGAGTGGACCATTGCTTGCAACTGAATGGAAGGATAGCAACCCAGTATTTCTGCTGTCAACTAATAGTAACCCAACCTTGGCAGTCTCCAGCTTACGCAGGAGACAGCACGATGGAACAAAAGCTGCAGTGCCATGTCCACCAGTTGTAAACATGTACAACACATATATGAATGGGGTGGACCGAGCAGATCAGCTCAGGACGCAGTATCCAACTGCTCGAAAGGCAAGGAAATGGTGGCTGTACTTGTTCTGGTTCCTATGGGATGTGGCCATAGTGAATGCTTACATTTTATTCCGTGAGAGTGCTAGCCACCGGCAGCTTTCACGTTCTGGCCGTTTTATTGCGGCAAGCCAGTTACAGTTTAGAAGACACCTAGGCATGCACCTCCTGACCACCTGCAAGAAGAGGAAAAGATACATAGAGATTACCATCCCAGAGCCCATGACACGATTTGAAGAAGGCTCACACTTTCCAGTGAAATGGCGGAAGGCACGATGCAAAAACTGTGCCATCAAGGGTAAACGTGCTGAACCATCATGGGGATGCCCGACCTGCAAGATTAACCTATGCATGGAATGCTTTGGTGAGTACCATGGCCATAAGAGTCTAGCAGACTGCTGACAGCAGTAAGATGTGCAGAGCACACTATACATCAAAGTTGTGACCAGGCTGTTGGGTTCATTGCTGAATGGGCACATGTAAAGAGAAAAGGCAGAGGAAAGGCAGACTGCTGACACTGAAGGAGGTCATGAGACCATAGTGGTATCAGCAGTCTGAGTGGGCAGCTGGCACAGCTATGGGACACTACAGAAAACCAACATCTGGAGCCCCATGCCTGTCCTTGGTGTATTAGTGGAGCGGTGGTCCTTACCCTGCTTTTTCTATTTACATGTGCCCTGGCTGGGCACCCTTGTCAGTGTCTACCCATGCTTTATTTCAGATAAGACTGTCTCCTGCTGTTCTGGGAGTCACTGGAAAGGGAGCAGCCAAAAACCTTATGCTGTCCCATCGCCGAATATTGTGCTGCTGGGTGCATCACAGGGGGCATTACCCAGCCAGCATGGATCTTGTGATCCACCGGGATCGCACTTGGGAACCTGGAGACTCTACAGCACAGTCCCATAGTGCTGCTGTCCTTGGTAAGCATGGGCTTGGGTGTGCCACTGTGATGTAATGCAAAAACATGCAAAAAGACGCAGCCTGGGTCAGTCTAGGTCTTTTGACATGTTGCCTTGATGTAGCTCTCCACTCAGTCTCCCTCCCTTCAGGTGTAGTCAGTGTATGTAGGTCAGGACAACAGGGCTTACATTAGCTCCTCCCTTCTACTCATTGCAGAAAGGACACATGTAAATGGAAAAGGCAGAGGTAAAGCAGAGTGCCTCACCTGCTTTTTCAGTGTACATGTGCTCTTTCTGTGCCCCCATGCAGTTAGCAGCCAAGCCCTCCAGCACCAATGCCAGGAAGGTCCCTCTTCACTTTTGTTTTGCCAACTGCTCTTAGGTTGGTGGGTTCATGACAGGGGGCATACCCAGCCAGCATGGATATTGTGATCCACCGGGATGGCATTTGGGAATCTGGAGACTCTACAACACAGTCCCATAGTGCTGCTGTCCTTGGTAAGCATGGGCTTGGGTGTGCCACTGTGATGTAATGCAAACACATGCAAAAAGACACAGCCTGGGTCAGTCTAGGTCTTTTGACATGTTGCCTTGATGTAGCTCTCCACTCAGTCTCCCTCCCTTCAGGTGTAGTCAGTGTATGTAGGTGAGAGTAGTAAATGTATGAAGGTCAGGACAGCAATTAGTGAGTTACTTCAGTCCCTCATCCCTTAGGTCCACTGCTGAATGGGCACATGTAAAGAGAAAAGGCAGAGGTAAGGCAGACTGCTGACACTGAAGGAGGTCATGAGACCATAGTGGTATCAGCAGTCTGAGTGGGCAGCCGGCATAGCTATGTGACACTACAGATAACCAACATCTGGAGCCCCATGCCTGTCCTTGGCGTATTAGTGGAGCGGTGGTCCTTATCCTGCTTTTTCTCTTTACATGTGCCCTGGCTGGACACCCTTGTCAGTGTCTACCCGTGCTTTATTTCAGATAAGATGAGACTGTCTAATGCTGTTCTGGGAGTCACTGGAACGGGAGCAGCCAAAAACCTTATGCTGTCCCATCGCCGAATATTGTGCTGCTGGGTGCATCACAGGGGGCATACCCAGCCAGCATGGATCTTGTGATCCACCGGGATCGCACTTGGGAACCTGGAGACTCTACAGCACAGTCCCATAGTGCTGCTGTCCTTGGTAAGCATGGGCTTGGATGTGCCACTGTGATGTAATGCAAAAACATGCAAAAAGACACAGCCTGGGTCAGTCTTGGTCTTTTGACATGTTGCCTTGATGTAGCTCTCCACTCAGTCTCCCTGCCTTGAGGTGTAGCCAGCATATGTAGGTGAGAGTAGTAAATGTATGAGGGTCAGGACAGCAATTATTGAGTTATTTCAGTCCCTCATCCCCTTAGGTCTACTGCTGAATGGGCACATGTAAAGAGAAAAGGCAGAGGTAAGGCAGACTGCTGACACTGAAGGAGGTTATGAGACCATAATGGTATCAACAGTCTGAGTGGGCAGCCGGCACAGCTATGGGACACTACAGATAACCAACATCTGGAGCCCCATGCCTGTCCTTGGCGTATTAGTGGAGCGGTGGTCCTTACCCTGCTTTTTCTCTTTACATGTGCCCTGGCTGGGCACCCTTGTCAGTGTCTACTCATGCTTTATTTCAGATAAGATAAGACTGTCTTCTGCTGTTCTGAGAGTCACTGGAAGGGAAGATGTTCACTGGTTCAGAAGGGATGGCATTCACCTAACTGAGGAGGGCATTGCGTTCTTCTTGACCAACCTCCACAATGGCGTGAGGAGAGCCATGCATGATTGTGAGAAGAATGGAAAACACCCATGACCAAGTCAGACCAGTATAGTAAGTAAAACACTATTATAAAATGTGTTGTGTAAAATTAATTTCTCTGAGCTTGGCAAATAAATTATGATTTTTTTTTTTATTTTTTGGTAAATAACTTTGCAAGGGAGCATCTGAATGTGCCAAGTAATCTCATTTTGAAGACAGTATTGCTGGTTCTAATATGATAAAAGAATTGTGCCAGTATGTTTGACACATGTGCAGATATCAAAGTTTGTTTGAGACTTATGGTTATGGAAATTATGATTTTTTTCATATTTTGGTAAATGACTTTGCAATGGAGCATCTGAATGTGCTAAGTAATACCTCATTTTTAAAAGATTATTTATAGTTCTAGCATGGTAAAAGAATGGTACCTGTATGTTGTACTCATAGGCAAATATCAAAGTTTGTCTGAGACTTATGGTTATGGAAATTATGATTTTTTTCATATTTTGGTAAATAACTTTGCAAGGGAGCATTTGAATGTGCCAAGTAATATCTCATTTTGAAGACAGTATTGCTGGTTCTAACATGGTAAAATAATTGTGCCTGTATGTTTGACACATGTGCAGATATCAAAGTTTGTTTTGGACTTAGGTTATGAAAATTATGATTTTTTTCATATTTTGGTAAATAACTTTGCATGGGAGCATCTGAATGTGTTAAGTAATACCTCATTTTGAAAAGATTATTTATAGTTCTAACATAGTAAAAGAATGGTACCTGTATGTTGTACTCATACGCAGATATGTTTGTTTCCGACTTAGGTTATGGAAATTATGATTTTTTTCATATTTTGGTAAATAACTTTGCAAGGGAGCATCTGAATGTGCCAAGTAATATCTCATTTTGAATACAGTATTGCTGGTTCTAATATGGTAAAAGAATTGTGCCAGTATGTTTGACACATGTGCAGATATCAAAGTTTGTCTGAGACTTATGGTTATGGAAATTATGATTTTTTTCATATTTTGGTAAATAACTTTGCAAGGGACCATCTGAATGTGCCAAGTAATATCTCATTTTGAAGACAGTATTGCTCTGGTTCTAACATGGTAAAATAATTGTGCCTGTATGTTTGACACATGCGCAGATATCAAAGTTTGTTTTGGACTTAGGTTATGAAAATTATGATTTTTTTTCATATTTTGGTAAATAACTTTGCAAGGGAGCATCTGAATTGCTAAGTAATAACTCATTTTGAAAAGATTATTTATAGTTCTAACATGGTAAAAGAATGGTACCTGTATGTTGTACTCGTAGGCAGATATCAAAGTTTGTTTCCGACTTAGGTTGTTGAAATTATGATTTTTTTCACATTTTGGTAAATAACTTTGCAAGGGAGCACCACATTGTGTGAAGTAATGCATCATTTTGAAGACAGTGTTATTTCTTACATCATGGTAAAAGAACTGTGTCTAGGCACTGTACACACGTACAGATATCACAGTTTGTTTAGTCTTGTACAAATATGAAAATTATACATTTACAATACTTCTCATTATTATGCCCATATCTTTGCGAGGGAGCATGGTAATCACACAAATGATGCGTCATTTTGAAGCTGACATTCAGATGCACAACTTCTATACTGATATGTAGGCTCTGTCTGTTACAGGTGATGAGATATTATGCTTTGTTTATTTATCAATTATGAGAAATAATATACTAATCATATTTCTGTGAATATCTCATGAAAGGAGTGTCACACAGTTATGGTTAAAGTATCATTTTAAAGCTGACATTCATACTAACAAATTAAATTCAAATTGTATGAGTCTGCATGGTACATAGACCAAGATATTGTGCTTTGCTTTTCCAAAAAATTAAAAAAATTGCACAATATCAGCATTCCTTGCCAAATATTTCATTATGACTTTGATATGCACTATCAACATTTACACTGTTGGAAAGGTCAGTGTCTGCTGAACAACTTTCGCGTTTACATTTTTAGTGTAGCTCTTATGAGCATTTGTTTTCTGTATAGTATTACAAATGGATTTTCGGAAAATGAGCTCAGGCTGCTCTGTTGTTCCTATGGTGGAATTCAGCAGGCAGCTTTTCCTGAGCTGCTCTGGAGTGAATGAGTTAAAACCATAAAAAACAACTTTACTAAAATGTATTCTTAATATCACTACTGTTGTTTGATTTTATTAAATTTGATCCATTCACCATTGACTTATTATGCTAGATTAAAACATAATGCCGGTCTGCTATGTTTCTTACTCTTAATGATATTACCTTTTATGTTCTTTAACTCTTATACTTACAAATATATACTTACATACTTATACTGCTGTGACGTCCATGCACTGGCCCAGTAAACAAGGAGCCTCAATCCTCACCACTGACACCAGTGAGGGATGTGCACATTGGGAGGATGACAAGTACAGACACAGTAAAGTACATTTTCCCTTAGGAACACATTCACAGTCTGGGGCTGGTTTCTCCCATTTCTCCAGATCCCCAATAAGACTTCCCACTGCCATAGCTATAGGGTTAAGATCTCAGTTGAGTGGTCAAGCCAAAATCTCCTGCACCCTCTCTGTCAAACCAGTGCTTCGTGTCCCTGCCCAGATAGCTCTCACACACACACACACACACACACACACACACACACACACACACACACTCTGACATTTGATTTATATACAAACACACAGACAATCCTGAGGAAGGCTGGCACAGGTTCACTAGTTATGCCCCCCTTCTGCCCAGATTATAAGGTAGTTATAACTGCTACCAGCTACTTTAAAGGCCCTTACCAAAGGGTGCCCAATATTACTGTGTAATGTTACTATTATCCAAATGGTGTGTCCAAGACTTTAAGACTATTTAAGAGTGGCCTGTACAGTGTTACCAAATACATGCAAGTACTCTAAGAGCATAAATATCTCTAAACAAAACCAGCCACAATTAAAAGGTTTAAAAGCATTTAATAAATAATAATAGAACAAGACAATACTCAATACAGTGACAACAGAGTTCAGAACCACAGGAAATATTTTAAAACAACACTGCAGGACAGTCTCACATAAATACAGAAAATATCTAATCTAATTTCACTATATTCTTATCTATCTCTAAGAGAGACACTATGATCTAAGTCTTACGTACATAGCAAGGCAAGTGCCGGTGAGAAGTTTACAGGTCCAGAGACAAATACAAAATGTACAGACTTTCTCTCTGAGATAGTTCTTAAAATACTATCAAATATGTATGCTGGGTCATCTCAGATTACATCATTCTTGTCACCTCTGCCTTAGTTCTCAGGCTAACAGGAACTTAACATTTAACATGTGTCTGTGAAAAATACTTATCTCTCAGACACACAGCTGCTAGGAAGTCACAGAGCAACACAAAAGTACTTTACATGTGAAACCTAGTAATTATCTCTGTCTCAAGACAATGGAGAGAAACTCTAGCTGTAGACATTCTATCTTCTAGCTGTGGTAAACACAACTGTAAAACTCTTTACTTATTTTCTCAGAGTTTGCAAATTAACTCTGTATGTCCCAATTTCTACTATGAAAACATTTAACCCTCGGTCCTGGATGTGTACCTGTACAATTGGCTTCCCCTGCTACTGGCAGATTCTGTTAGGGCAGTTTGGGCTGCCCACCACGGGGTCCGTTAGATCCATGAGCAGCACTGGGTGTCCCTTTCCTGTGCAGGGATGCCCTGATTGCTAGGTATAGGTCTCCCTTCTTCCCTAACTCATCTACAGTAAGGCACTGTATCAGCTAACCAGATTCTCATGTCCTCAGGCAAAGTGCTAAGGGTTTGTTCCCTCACCAAAAGGTCTGCCAGCCCTTCAAAAGTGGTGGCCTGAAATCCACTCACCCACCTATGAAAATAAGTGCTTAGTTCAGCAACATATTCACACACACTTTCATCTGCCTTGTGTCTACGCTCACAAAACTTTTTCCTATAAGCTTCAGGTGTTAACTTAAAAAATTCTAGCAAACAGTTTTTTACAACATTACAATTTAAACAGTCAGTACCAAATTGTTTGGAAAGAAGAGTTACAGCTTTAGCATGGAGTAAGGGGGTCATGAACTGTACCGAGCCCCTGGTCAACATCATAATGTTTACATACCCTCTCAAACATGCTATTGTTGTTGTATCTTTCTGCTTTTCCTGGTTAGCGGTCGCCAGAGCGGTACTTCGGTCCGCTAATGATTGGCAGTACATTTTTATGTGCCGATTTGCCAGCCCTGACGCACAACCTTCAACGAAGGTACGCCCATTCACGTATGTCTCCACACAGATGACGCTTTAGCTGACAATCGAACAGGACGTCTTACTGTGAGGCGACAATGCTACCGCATCACCACCACCGCAGTATACCCTCTCAAACATATGAATGAAAATATCAAAAGTATCCCCGCTCTGTGAATTGTGGAAGACATTTACTGACCTTTGTTGCTTCTGGGGTTTGGTTACTCCCTTACCCATTACCTCCATGACACTGGCAAACAGTCAGCATCTCCTTTTCATGTTGACTCTGCCTCTCCTCCTCCTCAGCTTCCAGGCATAGCAATTTCTCATTCTCCTCAGTCTCTAGATACCTCAGTCTCTCTGCTGCCTCTATTTCCAAATGCTTGACCTCTAGCTCAAGTCTCTAACTCCAGATGGATTTTTAAGTCCTCTGTGGAAAGATTGAGCTGTCCATTCTCTGAGAATTGTGCATCCCCACGGCCAGTCTGATTGTCCTCCTGGTTGCTAGTCTCTAATGCAGCTGTGACCAAAGCTGCAATTATGTCTGCCTTAGTCAGGATGGCATGCACCATTCCTTTTGCCTGGCACATCTCAGCCAACTGGCTCCTTGTCAGCTTGCCATACTCCTCTGCTGACATGCTTTCCTGCTCTCCCTGACTAAGCTAACAAAAGAAATAAATCAGTTGTGATATAAACTCTGAATGTTCAATGTGTGGCTGATTTAGAGTACAAAAACAGTTTCAGTGATCACCGTACACAAGCTACAGGAATTCAATATCCACACCACTACAAGCCAATATGTGATGTGGCTAACTCACCACTGTCAACCAATTAATATTTGATGTAGATATCCCACCACTGCCAAACAATTAATATGTGGCACCCCTGCACTGGCTCAGTAATCAAGGAGCCTCAGTCCTCACCACTAACACCAGTGAGGGACGTGCATATTGGGAGGATGACAAGTACACACACAGTAAAGTACAATTTCCCTTAAGAGTACACAGAGATCACAGTCTGGGGCTGGTTTCTCCCTCTTTCTCCAGATCCCAAATAAGACTCCCCACTGGCACAGCTACAGGGTTAAGATATCAGTTGAGTGGTCAAGCCAAAACCTCCAGCAGTCTGTCCAACCAGTGCTTTGTGTCCCTGCCCAAGTAGCTCGCTCTCACACACACACACACACACACACACACACACACACACACACACACACTGAGATAACTTATATACAATCGCACAAATACTCCTGGGGAAGGCTGGCACAGGTTCACTAGCTATGCCCTCTTCTGCCCAGCTTATAAGATAGTTATCACTGCCACCAACCACTGCTTATCAGCTACTATAAAGGTGCTTACCAAAGGGTGCCCAATCGTACTGTGTAATGTTCCTATTATCCAAATGGTAAGTGTCTCCAAGACTTTAAAGCTATTTAAGTGTTACCAAATACATGCAAGTACTCTAAGAGCTTAAATATCTCTAAACAAAACCAGTCAGAAGTAAAAGGTTTAAATATATTTAATAATAAATAATAACAGAACACGACAATACTCAATAACCCAATACAGTGACAACAGAGTTCAGAATCACAGGAACTATTTAAAAATAACACTACAGGACAGCGTCACACATACAGAAAACATCTCAACTAATCCTGTCTATCTCCAAGAGAGATACTAGGATCTAAGTCTTACGTACAGAGCAAGGCAAGTGCTGGTGAGATGTTTACAGGTCGAGAGACAAATACAAAATGCACAGACTTTCTCTCTGAGACAGTTCTTAAACTACTATCATATATTTCTGCTGGGTCATCTCAGATTAGATCATTTTTGTCACCTCTATCTTAGTTCCCAGGCTAACAGGAACTTAAAGTTTAACATGTGTCTGTGAAAAATACTTCTCTCTCAGATGCACAGCTGCTAAGAAGCCACAGAGCAATACAAAAACATTTTACATGTAAAACCTAGCAATTATCTCTGTCTCAAGACAATGGAAACTATCTGTAGACATTCTGTCTTCTAGTTGTGGTAAATGCAATCGTAAAACTCTTTATTATTTTCTCAGAGTTTGCAAGTTAACTCTGTATGTCCCAATTTCTACTATGAAAACATACATTTGCACAGGTATATAGTCCATATACATTTTTGCTCTTTTCCAGCAGGGTGCACTGTGGTTACATTTTTGAAGCTCAGCACATAACATACAGGTTACTTAGATTTGAAGACAAGCCTAGGGATCATATTAATATTTACAATGGCATATAATTATATGTACGAGGGTAGTGTCACAGGGTGAGGTCTGCGATGGGAGTGACAGATGCGTTTAAGGTGGAGATGGGGTTACATCAAGGATCAGCTCTGAGCCCTTTCTTATTTGCAATGGTGATGGACAGGTTGACAGACGAGATCAGACAGGAGTCCCCATGGACTATGATGTTTGCAGATGACATTGTGATCTGCAGTGAGAGTAGGGAACAGGTGGAGTAGACCCTGGAGAGATGGAGATATGCTCTAGAGAGAAGAGGAATGAAGGTCAGCAGGACTAAGACAGAATATATGTGTGTGAATGAGAGGGAGGATAGAGGAATGGTGAGGATGCAAGAAGTAGAGGTGGTGAAAGTGGATGAGTTTAAATACTTGGGGTCAATAGTTCAGGATAACAGTGAGTGTGGAAGACAGGTGAAGAAGAGAGTACAGGCAGGATGGAGTGGGTGGAGAAGAGTGTCAGGAGTGATTTGTCACAGACGAGTACCTGCAAGAGTGAAAGGGAAGGTCTACAAGAGGGTAGTGAGACCAGCTATGTTATATGGGTTGGAGACAGTGGCATTGACAAAAAGGCAGGAGTTTGAGCTGGATGTGGCAGAGTTAAAGATGTTAAGATTTGCACTGGGTGTGACGAGGGTGGATAGGATTAGGAATAAGTATATTAGAGGGTCAGCCCAGGTTGGAAGGTTTGGAGACAAAGCCAGAGAGGCAAGATTACGTTGGTTTGGACATGTGCTGAGAAGGGATACGGAGTATATTGGGAAAAAGATGCTAAGGATGAAGTTACCAGGTAACAGGAAAAGAGGAAGGCCTAAGATAAGGTTATGGATGTGGTGAGAGAGGTGGTTGGTGTGACACAGCAAGATGCAGAGGACAGGAAGAAATGTAAACAGGTGATCCACTGTGGCGACCCCTAATGGGAACAGCCCGAAAGAAGATGATGATGATGACGATGATAGAATTATTTACAAAATTCTAGCTAGCTAGGCTGGCAGCCTTCACAAATGAAGTGACACCCCGACCCCATGTGCAAAATGGGAAAAGGGGTTGAGGATAAAAAGATATATATATATATATATATATATATATATATATATATATATATATATATATATATAAAATGTTACAGAATATATAAATATAGACACCTATACAGGGGCACTCAAGTATATAGTGACATTACTGTAGTGACAATTGATCTGACTGCGATACTACCACAGTTAGTATACAAAAGTTTACTTAAATGAAACATTGTACTTTATAACGTACTGGATAACATGGTGAAATTAGTTGGAAAATTCTGTTGCAAATTAACTGTTTTACTGTTTGTGGTTTCTACATGGTTGGTTTTAAAATTTTTTCTAAGAATATACATACAGTGTAGCTTTTTAGTTCTTCTATTACTCATTAAAGACATTAAGTTGAGACTCAAGAGATGGAGACTGTTTAATAATTGTGTGCAACACTTACAAGGATCCATGATTTAATGTTTATACCTCACATTCCAGATGTAAGCTGGACAAATCAAGACAGGAACTGTGGCAGGGTCTAATTACTGTCAGAAGTAATGTAGAAAGGCATGCGGTTCAGACTTTTGTGGACCTGAAGGGGAATCCATGAGCAGATGTGCTAAAATTGCACACAAATTACCTTGACAGAGGAGTAAGACAGGTCACAGAAAAGTAACTCACATAGATATTGTAAAATCAGAGAACCACTAGCCCTGAATGGGTGCTAGTTGTTGTCACTAGTTAGGAACCTTTTCCATTTGCTAACATATGATTTTCAGGTAGAGGCCTTTCTTGTCTACATTAGTACCTGCCGTGCATGAAAAGAGACAATAATAATCTCATTAGATCACAACCTACAATGTTCTTTAGGTATTACACAGCACATGGTGCACATACAGTACTCTGACATGTCTTAATGTACTGAACATTTGTCAATATCAGTACACAAAATGTTGTGCACAGTCAGAAAATAGAGTTGTGCAAGTAAACTTAACACAACAGTAGATGTTTGGGTGGACATTTGCTTCAGATTCTTAGCTACGTTGGTTATATCCTTCCAAAGATATAACAGCCAACCAGCTTCCATGCATTCAAACCATTAAGCAACTTGAGCTGAGCTCCCTAAAACAGAGACAGAGCGACAAGCCCCTCAGAGATTACATGCCAACTAGGAGACAGAAAGGTGTGAAACTATGTATACACACCCTAGTATAACCAAAAAACAAACATGGGGATGGAGGGAGGAAGTAGCTACTGCAGCAGTGATCATTCAAACATCTACTGTTATGGTATGTTTGCTTACACAACCATACTATGTTCATCATACCGATCACTGCTGCAATAGCCTTAGCTATATGGGTAGATTAACCTAGCTTACAACATTTGGGAGGTGGAAAAGGAAACCAGTAGCTCCTGGAGAATGGTCCTAGTAAAGTCTGATCTAGACCTAGAGAAGGAATCAAGCTAATAGTGCTTTATAAACATATATATATATATATATATATATATATACACACACACACACACACACACACACACACACACACACACACACACACACACACACACACACACACACACACAGGACCAATTTGCTGCTTCTAGACTATTTCTAGAATCCAACCCTTTCAAAAAAACTTCATAAATGAAGCCAAGGCCCTTGTAGAGTGGTCCTTGACCCTGCCTGGAATAGTTTTGTTGTGGTAAAAATAAATAAAAGCAATAGCCTATGACAACCATTTGGAAATTGCCTGTTTTGACACAGCTTGTCCGTTCTTCTCACCTTCACAAGAAATGAATAAGTGATCTGCAGAACTGAAAAATTTTGTTCTGTTAAGATAACACCGTAGTTGTATGTAGACATCAAAGGTATGGAATATCCTCTCTTCCTAATTTTTAAACTCAGGAAGGAAAATGGAAAGATGGATAGTTTGGCTTACAGTAAACTCAGATACAATTTTAGGTATAAAAGAAGGATTAGTTCTCAAAGAAACCATGTCTCTGTGGAAAATGAGATAGGGTTGATGCACCATAAGAGCTTGCAACTCATATACTTTTCTAGCACAGGTTAGAGTAATCAGTAAAACCACTTTCCATGTTAAGAACAAGTCAACCAGATGACCTGGTTTAATAGGAGCAAGTGTCAGCTCAGCTAACACAAAATTAAAATCACAAGGAGAAACCACCAATTTTCTTGGAGTTCTCTTAAACAATACCCCTTTCAAAAACATTTGACATGGGAATGCTTTGAAAGAAGAGAATCCATGGGCAGACATGCTAAAACTGCAGACAAACAAACCTTGATAGAGGAGCAAGACAGGTCATAGGAAAGTAGCTTACACAGATATTGTAAAATCAGAAAAACACTAGCCCTGAATGGGTGCTGATTGTTGTCACTAGCTAGGAACTTTCCCCTGGCTAACGTGATTTTCTAGTAGAGAGCGTTCTTGCTTCCATTAGTACCTAAAGATCACTGGTTAGACAGCCAGAACCAAAGTACACTTTAATGTAAACAGCATTAACTCCACAGTTAAGTGCTTTTGTCTTATCCAGACTTCTTCAGAACTGTGGAGAACCAAACTAAGAAGCAAGTTAAAAGAGTGAACCTCCCCCCCCCCCACCACCATCAGCATCAACCAATAAAAGACAAATTTCAATTAATACCTTAAAGAAGTGCATCTAAAGCTTAAACAACAGAACCTCTCCTTAATTCACTAATAACAGAAACACTGTCATTAAGTCCTTGAAAGTTTGAAGCATCAAGTTTCAGTTGCCAACACAGTGGGTCATGTCACTTTTGTCCTTATATTACCACCAATTATACTGGTTTTGTAAGGGGAATGCTGGGACAAACTGATGTTACCAATGTCTGTACTTGCGAGACATCTACGGTTGTACATATGGCTTCCTGTGAGGTATGTTCAGCCTTCTATACAGGCAAAACTAAAAATGTCTTTTCTAAGCATATTTATCAGTACCTGTACAGTATTCAGAAAGGTGATTGTAAAAGTGCACTTGCAAGACACTCCTTGAACTGTGAGGGATTTACAAAATTTACCTTTTTTGTATCAGAACGGGTGCAGAGATATATTTATTGTGGTGTCCAGGAAAACAGGTTTCTGCACAGAAAAATGTGTTGGCAACTGAAACTTGATGCTTCAAACTTTCCAGGACTTAATGACAGTGAAAATGTTATTAGTGAATTAAGAATGATCACTTCTGTTGTTTAAGCTTTAGATACACTTTTTTAAGGTATTAACTGAAGTTTGTATTTTGTAGGTTGATGCTGGTGGGGGTGGGAGAGGTTCACCCCCTATTTTAACTTGCTTTTTAGTTTGGTTCTCTACAGTTCTGAAAATGTCTGGATAAGACGAAAGCACTTTACTGTGGAGTTAATGCTGTTTCCATTAACGAGTACTTCAGTTTTGGCTCTGTTTAACTGGTGATTTCTTTGTTTTTTATTGGATTTTTATCTACTGATCCTGGTTTTGGTCCAAGTTTTACTTTGGTTCCATTAGTACCTGCTGTGTGTCTTCATTAGTGGTATTTGCCCCTGGCCATTTCCAAAGGAAGGGAGAACAACTGTTCCATGGGCCAGAAGGGAGTCACCACAATGTTTTTGAGGGATTCCTTCTGAATCTTCAGATATCAGTGGGAAGGGTGAAAGGGCATACAGCAACATTCCAGTCTAAGGAAAGGAAAAGGCATTGGTCTTCCAGGCCTCCTTGCATGGATTCCTGAAACAAAATTTTGCCAGCTAATAGTTCAGAGAGGAGGTAAAGAAGTATAACTTGAGGAACTCCCCAGAAATGGAGCAAATTTTGGAAGACCCCGATCTAGTTGCCATTCATGATGGTCTGCCATTGCACTGCTCAGCTTGTCTAACACACAGTTTTGCTCTGACAGGATGTAGGATGCCTAAAGAATGAGACTGTGCTGTGAAGCTATATCCCAAGCTAACATGGCTAGACTACAAATGGAATAAGACCTGGTTCTTCCTTGTTTGGTAATATACCACACAACTGTTGTATTGTCTGAAACAACTTGAAGAGTTTCAGAGGATCAAAGATGATTCATACAGCTGACTGCCTTGATCAGAGCAAGCATCTCATTTATATTTGTGTGCTTGCATCTGTCCTTGATGCCCCCACATATCTTGCACTTTTATTCCTCCTGTAACTGCTCACCAAGCAAAGTTCAAGACATCAGAGATGACTGACTGCTTTGTATTGGGGGATACCTGGATTTAGGGACATTTGCTTTCACCACCAAGTCATTTCTCTTCTGACAAACCCCAGATCTGGGATTTGAAAAGATAATGGCTGTTGGTGCTGGGACCAAAGACACTTCAGATACCATTTCATCTTTCTCATGTGGAGTTTAGCTAGGGTTATCATTAGAATTATAGATGCCATGAGACCCACAATCCCGGGGTATTCTCACACACTGAGCAAAGTTTAAGTGGAAACCCCTAGAAATAGATCTAAATATAGATCTATTTTCCTGTGGAAGAAAAGCTTCTTGATCTGTGGTGTCTAGCAGACACACTAGAAGTACAATACTATGTGGAGTCAAAAAAGACTTTTGAAAGTTCTCATGGAATCCAACCATATGTAAGAGATCTTTCACCCAAGTGAGACTTTCCTGACACTTTGAAAATGGCTGCAAAGATGATCAATATGTCTAAATATAGAAAACTGTGGACACCCTGCAGCATGTAATGCACTATAACTGGAGCTAGACACTTTGTAAACATTTTTGGTGAGCTGAATAACCAAAGGGCAAGACAGAGCTGTTAATGTGATCCAGACACAGAAAACCTTAAGAAATACCTAAAGTCTGGATGAATTGGCATGTGATGATATGCATCTTTTTAATCTAGTGTTACCATGAAACAAATGATAAAGAAGGGGTAACAGCTTGTGAAGTGACAGCATTTTGAACTTGGGCACTATCACAAACTGGTTTAGAAAAGATGAAGAACTAGTCTCCAAGTATTTCTTTCTTTTTTTCTTTTCTTTGGCACCAAGAAAAAAAAACCTCTCCCAAACTGGGAAGGAGAAACTGGTTTAATTAGTCCGTGACACAACATATGTTAAAGGAAGGGGAAATAGAATAGTCTGGTCTGGTAGATAAGGAAGGAATCACTGCCTGGAAAGGAAGAATTTCCTCCCACTGTCATCTGTAACCTTTTGATCTTAAGAACTAATTTGTCTGTAACAGGTGCTAAAGACAGAAGTATAGATTCAAACTTTCTGGAAGGGAAAATTAAGGGTGAGGGGGCAATGTCCCTTAAATAGTCATTCTGATTTGCTGGACTGTCCTTGGTTTTGAGGGGTTCCTGTATTCTTTTTGGACCTCCCTTGCCATTTATTCTTAAATGTCTGTTTACCAGCATTTATTTTGTTTCTTTCCAAAACTAGATGAGGGAATAGAAAATTCCTTAGAAAATTTGAAAAAGGAGGGCTGAAAAATCTTAGGGATTCTCTGTATCAACTTACCTCTCTCATCACAGTTTTTAGTAACCTCTGTAGCACAGGGATCAACAACCAATTCTTCATCCAACAGAGAATTTAAAATCTCATTTTTCACATTATCTGGGAAGTTCTGAGAATCTAGGCAGGCAAATCTCCTCAAAATACTACCAGTGGCCATAGCCCTGGAAGAAGTATAAAGAGAGTAATTTAAATACTGAGTTGTAATGAGTAAATTGAAAAAAAAAAACTATTTAAAGCAGGGTTTTCCTCACAAGAGGAAAACGAAGACAAAACCTCACTCATAGTTTCACAATTAGAATAAACTTTTAACATAATGTGGCTGCCAATTCAAAATTCAGAAAATCAAAGTTGCAGAAGCATGCACTCTTCTTCCATATTTATCAATTATCTTCCCATCCTTATCAGAAAGTATAGGATTACAATTAACTAAATGTTTATCAGAAGTACCTTGTTCCCCATTGGCCCTTTTTTCAATTATAAAGGAATTCCCAATACTATTCTAGCATGTCCAAAGGTCAGTTGTCAATCTCCTCTCCGGTCCAGCTGGTGAATCTGGGAATCTTGAGGCAATGTTACAACTGCCTCATGTACACAGACAACCCTCTCCTCCTCCTCCCAACAAATTCCAACACATGTGAGAGATGCAACCATATAGCCAAACTGGAGGCTAAGCTCCCTCAACTCAGTACTGGCGTAACCAGTCAGGAGGAGAAGGAAACCACACTCACTACAATTCCAGTCTCACATAGACCTACCACGACAACAAACCAAACACATAAGCACACAAAAACATACTTGGAGGCTCTAAATAAAAATCTGCCTAAGCAGCAGAGACCTCCAAAGCAGGCACCCAAGCAACCGCTACCCCAAAACAAAACACGTGCAACACATAGCTCACAAAGCCAGTGTGCCGAACAGTCACAGCCCTTAAGGCTAAACAACACACCTGATACACTTGTAATAGGTGACTCTATCGTCAGGCACACTGACGTCCCGCTCACCAGGCTGAACAAGGAGAAGGTCACGGTGAGCTGCCTGTCGGGCGCTAGGATTCGCCACATAACACAAGCACTCAGGTCACTCCAAGGCAAGTACAAATATGACTCCGTCATTGTCCATGCTGGTGTGAATGACCTGAGACGTACCTCCCTGGACTACATGAAAAGGGACAGAGAGGAGCTCTCTGAGCATGTAGCCCAGGCCTGTATGACCCTGACCTTGAGTAGCATCTTACCCTCACCAAGAATGATGCCACAATATGAAGACAAGATGATCAATTTCAACAATGGGCTTAAGTGTTGGTGTCATTCAAAGGGGATCCAATGCCTTTCAGCTTGGGATGACATGCTCGACAAGCCACGATGCTTCGCTAGGGCCGGCTTGCACCCGTCACCCTGGGCTTTGGATATTGGCAAAGGCTCTTGCTACCCCATAGTGCCTTTTTAGGCAAGGCTCAAAGACAAACCCACCTCCATAGGTATCACAAGGGATAAGAAACTAAGAGTAATGCTACTCAACGCCCAAGTCTAAACCTCAAGATGCACGCACTTAAACTCTCCTTAGCATGGAGAACATCGATATCTGTGCAGTAACAGAAACCTGGTTCAAGGCCCCGAGAGCACACCAGCACTACCAGGTTATACCTCATACCATGCTTTTCGCCCCAAAACTTGGACGAACCACAAAAGGAGGGGAGTATCAATATTCACAAAGATACCCACACCTCCAGGTTGGTGGCACAGCACGAAGCATCAGAGACTATCCATGTGCAACTAACTGTGGGTAAAACTGCCTTCCAGTTTATAGCCTGCTGCAGACCACCCTCCCAAACACAGGAACCCCACTTGGCCTTCCTGAGAATACTGGAAAATATGAAGGTCTCTCCAAACACCATTATATTGGGTGACTTCAACTACCCAAACATAGACTGGGAGCATTATTCTAGCTCCAACACCCTAGCCCAAAGGTTCCTAGAATTTATAAACTCAAATGCTATGGAACAACTTGTTACCACTCCCACAAGAGGGGAAAACATACTGGACCTGATCATCACCAACATGGGGACACTATGCTCCAGACCAGAAGTGTATCCCTCACTGGTAAGATCAGACCATAAACTAATCTCACTGGATTTTCACATCCCGACCCCCCTGCCCTGAAAACCACAGTGAAAAACTTCTCTAAAGCAAATTTCACACGCCTCAAAACCGAGGCGAAATCTTTCAAAGCCCCCGGGCCTGTGGAAAATACGGCCCAGACCGTAGAATCCTTTATAAACGCATTCTATGAACACCTTCAGGAATGCATGGATCATGCAATCCCAAATAAAACCAAGACCCAATCCTCCAAAGGCAGATGTCCTGTCTGGTGGACCCCAGCCATAAACAAATTATACAATAGAAGGAGGAAGCTAATACATGTTAGAGCAAAATCCCAAAAGGGAAGGCATCTCTGATCAGTATTAGCAAAAACTACGGGCACTCATAAAACCGTCTAAGGCCAGCTTCAGAGAAAAATTGCACAGGACACTAAGGATAATCACAAGGCTTTCTTTAGTTATGTTAGGAACCTGGGTGGGAATTCCCAGATATGCTCAGAATTAGTCCAAAATGACAAAAATACACAGAGCCCACAGACATTGCCAACATCCTAGCTGACAGGTTCAGTGCAAACTTCTCCCTCTCCCCACCAAAAGGGCAAATATCTATCCCAACAGAGTGCTGCCCCTGACATCTCAGATGCTCAGGTAAGAGCCGCCCTCTCCAAAGCAAAAACACAGCATCAATGGGACCAGATGGTGTCCCGGCTGCGCCCCTACATGAACTCCAAGAAGAGCTAAACCCAAACATAAAACTACTGTTCAATCTTAGCCTTACTACAGGATATGTACCCAAAGAGTGGCGTACAGCAACAGTGGTCCCTCTCCACAAAGGTGGTGCCTCAACGGATCCTGGAAAAGTACAGTTTTGTACCTACCATAAATGTAGATGTTCGAGGATCCACATTGCTGCAGTCCTTACTATTGGGTAGTCCGCTCTCCAGTCGGCCCGAATACCAGAGTATAAGGCTGACGTCGGTCAGGGCGCATTAGACTGACGCCAGTACGCCAGGGTACTAATCGCATGACCGACGTCATATCCTCAGTCTTTTCTTGCCCCAGATGTCAGAAGACCCTAAAAGACAAGGCCCAAAATACCTGCACCAAAATATGTACAATATATACAAAAATATATATACAAAAATATCAGCATATAACCTCACCTACACAACCACCCCTAAACACAGAGGGGAAGGAGGGAGGGTAAATTGGACTGCAGCAATGTGGATCCTCGAACATCTACATTTATGGTAGGTACAAAACTGTACTATGTTCTTCGTTCCACATTGCTGCAGTCCTTACTATTGTAGAATCCCAAAGCAGAGGTAAGGGAGGCTGGCAAATCATAAAGAAGTAGGAGCTGACAACATGCCTTGCAAAACAGCTGTGGCAAACCAGCCCTAGACTTAGAGTAGATAGGAAGGTGATAATGCTTAGAGAAAGTATGCACTGAACTCCAAGTAGCTGCCTCCAAAATATCCTTAGTTGCCACCCCTTAGAAATGCTGTTGAAGTGGCAGTAGCCCTAGTGGAATGAGGCCTAATCCCAGCTGGAATCTCCTTGCCATGATGGGAATAACAAAATGCAATGCAAAACCCAATCCACCTAGAAATAGTTTGTTTTGACACAGGCTTGCCCTGAACTCAAAGCAAAAGAAACAAACAACTGCTGAGACTGCCTAAAATCCTTAGTCCTGCTTAAATAATAACGCATTGCCTGTGTACATCTAAAGTGTGCAAAATCTTTTCCCCTTTATTTTGGGGGTCTGCCTAAACGTAGGCAAATGAATAGTTTGGTTTAAAGCCACACTAGAAACCACCTTAGGCATAAAGGAAGGATTAGTACGTAATGCTACCCTATCCTTATGGAAAATCAAAAAGGGCTCTACTGCCATAAGGGCCTGCAACTCAGACACCCTTCTTGCAGAAGTAATAGCCAACAGAAAAGCAGTCTTCCATGACAAGTATTTCAATTCAGCAGTAGCCGAGGCTCAAAAGGTTGTAGAGTAAGTTTTTCCAACACAAAATTGAGATCCCAAGCAGGAGTAGGAGCTCTACGTGGGGGTCTTATATTCTTTGCCCCTCTAAGAAACTGCTTGAACAAAGGATGCGAAAACAATGGTGGGTCACAATCATAGTGAGCTGAAATTGCTGCAGCATGAATCTTAATGGAAGAGAAGGACAAACCTTTGTCCAATAACTCAGTAAGATATTGAAGAGCCACACTCAAATTAGGCTCAGAAATCTCCAAATTCTTTGCTGTACTCCAAAATAAAAATCTCTTCCATTTTTCTGCGTACACTTTCCTTGTACTAGGTCTTCTAGCTTCCATAATCACATTTAAAACTTGTTGAGGAAGTTGAGACCTGCTGTGTTTCAACACAGAATATGCCAGGCTGTTAGATGAAGAGAGTGAAGCTTGACATTGAGCAGATGACCGTCCTTCTGAGATAACAGATGAGGAATCAAAGGTAAAGGCCATGGAGGCTTCCTTACCAGACTCCTTAGTAGTGGGTACCAGTGTTGCCGAGGCCAATCTGGAGCTATCAAAATCATCCTTGGCTTGTCTTGTCTGACTTTTAATAGAACCTTTGGAAGAAGAGGCAGAGGTGGAAAGGCATACACATGAAGGTTTTTCCAACTGAAAGACAGAGCATCCACTTTCCAAGCTGTGTGATGAAACCCCTTTGTGCAAAACTGTGGCAGCTGGTGGTTTAGTGGAGAAGCGAACAGATCTATGTCTGGAGTTCCCCATGACACTGTCAATTTCTGAAATACATGAAGATCCAGTTTCCACTCGTGGGGATCCATGATTTGTCTGCTTAACACATCTGCTAAGGAGTTCTGTGCTCCCGGCAGAAACCTTGCCTGAAGAGTTAGTTGCAAGCTTAGCGCAGTCTCCCATAAAATCATTGCTTGCCTGCATAGAGGATAAGAATGTGTTCCCCTTGCTTGTTGATGTACCACATGACAGTTGTGTTGTCTGTTAGAATCAACACCTGCCCTGGAAGAAGTAACTCCTTGAAAGCCATTAATGCAAACTGGACTGCTAACATCTCCTTCATGTTGATATGTAGATGCTGTAGTCTGGCAGGCCACTTGTCTTGTATCCACTTTCCATTCAGATGAGCTCCCAAGCAATGTCCGAGGCATCTGTCGTTAAAATCTGACTCGCCTCTGGCCGGGTCACAGAGAGTCCCTTGTTTAGGTGACATTCCTGAGCCCACCACAAAAATTCTTTTCAAGGCAAGGTATTATTTGAATGACAGTGTCCAAATCCTGGCAGTGCTGTGTCCATACATTTTGAGATACCATTGTAGCTTCCTCATATGCAGTTTGGCATTGGGAAGCACCAGAATACAAGATGCCATGAACCCTAATGCTTGAAGGACTGTCCTTGCAGTCAGCACGGACTGATGAGATAGTTGATGGAAGTAAAGTGATAGACTCTTTTGTTTGTCCGGGGTTAAAAGGCCATCTGGCTGCTGTATTCAGTCTCACACCCAGAAAGCACATGTCTTGAGAGGGTACTAGACTGGACTTTATTTCGTTCACAGAATACCCTAGGCATCTTAGCACTGCTATAACATATTCCAGATGCTGTAGAAGGTCTTCCTTTTCTTGAGCCAGAATCAGGCAGTCGTCCAAGTAAGGATAGATTTGAATTCCTTTTAGCCTGAAGTAAGCTATCACTGAGCCAGAACCTTTGTGAATACTCTGGGCAGTAGATAAGCCAAAGGGCAATGCAGAGAACTGATAATGAGAATTTCCAGCTCGAAACGCAGATACTTCCTGCAACTTAGTCTTATAGGCACATGAAGGTAAGCTTCCTTGAGATCTAAAGTTACCATCCAGTGATCTTTGCCCAGCAGAGGTAAAAGCTGTTGTAACGTCAACATCTTGAACTTGGGAATGTCCAGATAAGTGTTGAGGATAGATAAATCCAAAATTGGTCTCCACGTGTTCCCCTTCTTTGGTACTAGGAACAGGCGAGAATAAAATCCTAGGCCCCTTTCTGATACAGGGACTGGCTGAATGGCCCCTATTTGGAGTAACTGAGAAATTTGCTTGTGAGCCTCTTTCCTTTGTGGAGGAGGAACGTCTGGCATGCCTTTGAAAGGGGCAATGTATGGAAATAAAACCTGTAACCGTGGTGAATGATATCCAACACCCATCTGTCTTGAGTAATTAAATCCCAATTTTCCTTGAAAAGAGACAGTCTTCCTCCCAAAGGAGCTGCCAGACGAGAATCTACTGGCAGCTGAAAAGGCAGGTCATTGGGTCTGTTTACGAAAGGACTGACCCCTGCCCTCACCAGAAGTCTGAGCAGGTGAACTCCCTGTTCTAGGCCTAAAGAACCTTGAGCTCTGCCCCTACCACGTCTAGACCTACCCCTAGACTGGGAATCATAAGCAGGATATGTCCATCCCTTAGTAGGCCAATTTCTACTAAACTTGTGGCTGCACCTGCAAAAATCTTTAACAGTTTGTATAGACTTAGCTTTGTCCTCCATTTTCTTTAAAACTGCTTCCACAGGCGAACCAAACAACACATCCGACTGTAAAGGAGCATCCAAAATCCTTGTCTTAACATGCTCAGCTAAATTCTGATCCCTCAACCAGGCATGCCTGCGAAGAACAGAACTAGTGGCAGCCACCCTCGAGGAGGCCTGTACAGCATCAAAACCACATTGCAAAGAATGCTTACCCACTTGTTCAGACACATGAACTAAATCCAGCAACTCCTTACACTCAATACCTTCCGCCAAAGCATCCACCTTAGATTTCAGTTGTGAAAGGAGATAATTTTGATATTTAAGCATGTGAAACTGACAATTCAACGCCTCATGGCTAAAAGTGGAAGAAGTATACACTTTCTTTCCCCATCTATCCAAAGCCCTTGCCTCTTTATCAGTGGGAACAGGTTTTTAACCACAGAGGCCTTAACACCTTTAGGTCCCTGAGAAACAGTTTCCGGTCTGCCCTAGGACTCTTAAAAGATACTTATGAGCTTCAGGCACCCTATAGTACCTATCAGGTTTAACAGGAGCAGGAGGCAAAGAATCAGGGTTCAGGGAAGCCTCTGCAAAAACATCTTCCACCACATTCAACACAGGAGGTATAGCTAAGGGCCTATGCTGGGGCAAAACAAGAATTCCCTAAGCCTTTTCCTGAATCAGAGTAATCCTGGCCTTCCCATTTAAAGTGCTCCCTCATGGAATACAGAGTCTCTGAAAATGCCCTAGGACTCCTTAAAAAGAATAACTTAAGAAACTTTAGGAGCCCTTAGAAACCCAAACTTTGTTTTAAAAAAGGAGCCCTTTAAAGGCAAAATCAAAGGTTCACCTGGAGGCTAAGCTCCCTCAACTCAGTACTGGCGTAACCAGTCAGGAGGAGAAGGAAACCACACTCACTACAATTCCAGTCTCACATAGACCTACCACGACAACAAACCAAACACATAAGCACACAAAAACATACTTGGAGGCTCTAAATAAAAATCTGCCTAAGCAGCAGAGACCTCCAAAGCAGGCACCCAAGCAACCGCTACCCCAAAACAAAACACGTGCAACACATAGCTCACAAAGCCAGTGTGCCGAACAGTCACAGCCCTTAAGGCTAAACAACACACCTGATACACTTGTAATAGGTGACTCTATCGCCAGGCACACTTACGTGCCTCGCACCAGGCTGAACAAGGAGAAGGTCACGGTGAGCTGCCTGTCGGGCGCTAGGATTCGCCACATAACACAAGCACTCAGGTCACTCCAAGGCAAGTACAAATATGACTCCGTCATTGTCCATGCTGGTGTGAATGACCTGAGACGTACCTCCCTGGACTACATGAAAAGAGACAGAGGAGCTCTCTGAGCATGTAGCCCAGGCCGGTATGACCCTGACCTTGAGTAGCATCTTACCCTCACCAAGAATGATGCCACAATATGAAGACAAGATGATCAATTTCAACAACTGGCTTAAGTGTTGGTGTCATTCAAAGGGGATCCAATGCCTGTCAGCCTGGGATGACATGCTCGACAAGCCACGATGTCGGCTAGGGACGGCTTGCACCTGTCACCCCTGGGCTTTCGGATATTGGCAAAGGCTCTTGCTACCCCCATAGTGCCTTTTTTAGGCAAGGCTCAAAGACAAACCCACCTCCATAGGTATCACAAGGGATAAGAAACCAAGAGTAATGCTACTCAACGCCAAGTCTAAACCTCAAGATGCACTTTTCGAAACTCTCCTTAGCATGGAGAACATCGATATCTGTGCAGTAACAGAAACCTGGTTCAAGGCTCCCGAGAGCACACCAGCACTACCAGATTATACCTCATACCATGCTTTTCGGCCCCAAAACTTGGACCGAACCACAAAAGGAGGGAGTATCAATATTCGTCAAAGATACCCACACCTCCAGGTTGGTGGCACAGCACGAAGCATCAGAGACTATCCATGTGCAACTAACTGTGGGTAAAACTGCCTTCCAGTTTATAGCCTGCTGCAGACCACCCTCCCAAACACAGGAACCCCACTTGGCCTTCCTGAGAATACTGGAAAATATGAAGGTCTCTCCAAACACCATTATATTGGGTGACTTCAACTACCCAAACATAGACTGGGAGCATTATTCTAGCTCCAACACCCTAGCCCAAAGGTTCCTAGAATTTATAAACTCAAATGCTATGGAACAACTTGTTACCACTCCCACAAGAGGGAAAATATACTGGACCTGATCATCACCAACATGGGGACACTATGCTCCAGACCAGAAGTGTATCCCTCACTGGTAAGATCAGACCATAAACTAATCTCACTGGATTTTCACATCCCGACCCCACCCCTGCCCAGAAAACCACAGTGAAAACCTTCTCTAAAGCAATTTCACACGCCTCAAAACCGAGGCTTAAATCTTTCAAAGCCCCGGCCTGTGGAAAATACGGCCAGACCGTAGAATCCTTTATAAACGCATTCTATGAACACCTTCAGGAATGCATGGATCATGCAATCCCAAATAAAACCAAGACCCAATCCTCCAAAGGCAGATGTCCTGTCTGGTGGACCCCAGCCATAAACAAACTATACAATAGAAGGAGGAAGCTACTACATGATAGAGCAAAATCCCAAAAGGGAAGGCATCTCTGATCAGTATTAGCAAAAACTACGGGCACTCATAAAATCGTCTAAGGCCAGCTTGAGAAAAATTGCACAGGACACTAAGGATAATCACAAGGCTTTCTTTAGTTATGTTAGGAACCTGGGTGGGAATTCCCAGATATGCTCAGAATTAGTCCAAAATGACAAAAATACACCGAGCCCACAGACATTGCGAACATCCTAGCGGACAGGTTCAGTGCAAACTTCTCCCTCTCCCCACCAAAAGGGCAAATATCTATCCCAACAGAGTGCTGCCCCCCTGACATCTCAGATGCTCAGGTAAGAGCCGCCCTCTCCAAAGCAAAAAACACAGCATCAATGGGACCAGATGGTGTCCCGGGCTGCGTCCTACATGAACTCCAAGAAGAGCTAAACCCAAACATAAAACTACTGTTCAATCTTAGCCTTACTACAGGATATGTACCCAAAGAGTGGCGTACAGCAACAGTGGTCCCTCTCCACAAAGGTGGTGCCTCAACGGATCCTGGAAAAGTACAGTTTTGTACCTACCATAAATGTAGATGTTCGAGGATCCACATTGCTGCAGTCCTTACTATTGGGTAGTCCGCTCTCCAGTCGGCCCGAATACCAGAGTATAAGGCTGACGTCGGTCAGGGCGCATTAGACTGACGTCAGTACGTCAGGGTACTAATGCGCATGACCGACGTCATATCCTCAGTCTTTTCTTGCCCCAGATGTCAGAAGACCCTAAAAAGACAAGGCCCAAAATACCTGCACCAAAAATATGTACAATATATACAAAAATATATATACAAAAATATCAGCATATAACCTCACCTACACAACCACCCCTAAACACAGAGGGGAAGGAGGGAGGGTAAATTGGACTGCAGCAATGTGGATCCTCGAACATCTACATTTATGGTAGGTACAAAACTGTACTATGTTCTTCGTTCCACATTGCTGCAGTCCTTACTATTGGGTAGAATCCCAAAGCAGAGGTGGAGGCTGGCAAATCATAAAGAAGTAGGAGCTGACAACATGCCTTGCAAAACAGCTGTGGCAAACCAGCCCTAGACTTAGAGTAGATAGGAAGGTGATAATGCTTAGAGAAAGTATGCACTGAACTCCAAGTAGCTGCCTCCAAAATATCCTTAGTTGCCACCCCCCTTAGAAATGCTGTTGAAGTGGCAGTAGCCCTAGTGGAATGAGGCCTAATCCCAGCTGGAATCTCCTTGCCATGATGGGAATAACAAAATGCAATGCAAAACCCAATCCACCTAGAAATAGTTTGTTTTGACACAGGCTTGCCCTCATAACTCAAAGCAAAAGAAACAAACAACTGCTGAGACTGCCTAAAATCCTTAGTCCTGCTTAAATAATAACGCAATTGCCTGTGTACATCTAAAGTGTGCAAAATCTTTCCCCTTTATTTTGGGGGTCTGCCTAAAAAGTAGGCAAATGAATAGTTTGGTTTAAAGCCACACTAGAAACCACCTTAGGCATAAAGGAAGGATTAGTACGTAATGATACCCTATCCTTATGGAAAATCAAAAGGGCTCTACTGCCATAAGGGCCTGCAACTCAGACACCCTTCTTGCAGAAGTAATAGCCAACAGAAAAGCAGTCTTCCATGACAAGTATTTCAATTCAGCAGTAGCCGAGGCTCAAAAGGTTGTAGAGTAAGTTTTTCCAACACAAATTGAGATCCCAAGCAGGAGTAGGAGCTCTCATTGGGGTCTTATATTCTTTGCCCCTCTAAGAAACTGCTTGAACAAAGGATGCGAAAACAATGGTGGGTCACAATCATAGTGAGCTGAAATTGCTGCAGCATGAATCTTAATGGAAGAGAAGGACAAACCTTTGTCCAATAACTCAGTAAGATATTGAAGAGCCACACTCAAATTAGGCTCAGAAATCTCCAAATTCTTTGCTGTACTCCAAAATAAAAATCTCTTCCATTTTTCTGCGTACACTTTCCTTGTACTAGGTCTTCTAGCTTCCATAATCACATTTAAAACTTGTTGAGGAAGTTGAGACCTGCTGTGTTTCAACACAGAATATGCCAGGCTGTTAGATGAAGAGAGTGAAGCTTGACATTGAGCAGATGACCGTCCTTCTGAGATAACAGATGAGGAATCAAAGGTAAAGGCCATGGAGGCTTCCCTTCCCGACCCCCTAGTAGTGGGTACCAGTGTTGCCGAGGCCAATCTGGAGCTATCAAAATCATCCTTGGCTTGTCTTGTCTGACTTTTAATAGAACCTTTGGAAGAAGAGGCAGAGGTGGAAAGGCATACACATGAAGGTTTTTCCAACTGAAAGACAGAGCATCCACTTTCCAAGCTGTGTGATGAAACCCTTTGTGCAAAACTGTGGCAGCTGGTGGTTTAGTGGAGAAGCGAACAGATCTATGTCTGGAGTTCCCCATGACACTGTCAATTTCTGAAATACATGAAGATCCAGTTTCCACTGTGGGATCCATGATTTGTCTGCTTAACACATCTGCTAAGGAGTTCTGTGCTCCGGCAGAAACCTTGCCTGAAGAGTTAGTTGCAAGCTTAGCGCAGTCTCCCATAAAATCATTGCTTGCCTGCATAGAGGATAAGAATGTGTTCCCCTTGCTTGTTGATGTACCACATGACAGTTGTGTTGTCTGTTAGAATCAACACCTGCCCTGGAAGAAGTAACTCCTTGAAAGCCATTAATGCAAACTGGACTGCTAACATCTCCTTCATGTTGATATGTAGATGCTGTAGTCTGGCAGGCCACTTGTCTTGTATCCACTTTCCATTCAGATGAGCTCCCAAGCAATGTCCGAGGCATCTGTCGTTAAAATCTGACTAGCCTCTGGCGGGTCACAGAGAGTCCCTTGTTTAGGTGACATTCCTGAGCCCACCACAAAAATTCTTTTGAAGGCAAGGTATTATTTGAATGACAGTGTCCAAATCCTGGCAGTGCTGTGTCCATACATTTTGAGATACCATTGTAGCTTCCTCATATGCAGTTTGGCATTGGGAAGCACCAGAATACAAGATGCCATGAACCCTAATGCTTGAAGGACTGTCCTTGCAGTCAGCACGGACTGATGAGATAGTTGATGGAAGTAAAGTGATAGACTCTTTTGTTTGTCCGGGGTTAAAAAGGCCATCTGGGCTGCTGTATTCAGTCTCACACCCAGAAAGCACATGTCTTGAGAGGGTACTAGACTGGACTTTATTTCGTTCACAGAATACCCTAGGCATCTTAGCACTGCTATAACATATTCCAGATGCTGTAGAAGGTCTTCCTTTTCTTGAGCCAGAATCAGGCAGTCGTCCAAGTAAGGATAGATTTGAATTCCTTTTAGCCTGAAGTAAGCTATCACTGGAGCCAGAACCTTTGTGAATACTCTGGGCAGTAGATAAGCCAAAGGGCAATGCAGAGAACTGATAATGAGAATTTCCAGCTCGAAACGCAGATACTTCCTGCAACTTAGTCTTATAGGCACATGAAGGTAAGCTTCCTTGAGATCTAAAGTTACCATCCAGTGATCTTTGCCCAGCAGAGGTAAAAGCTGTTGTAACGTCAACATCTTGAACTTGGGAATGTCCAGATAAGTGTTGAGGATAGATAAATCCAAAATTGGTCTCCACGTGTTCCCCTTCTTTGGTACTAGGAACAGGCGAGAATAAAATCCTAGGCCCCTTTCTGATACAGGGACTGGCTGAATGGCCCCTATTTGGAGTAACTGAGAAATTTGCTTGTGAGCCTCTTTCCTTTGTGGAGGAGGAACGTCTGGCATGCCTTTGAAAGGGGCAATGTATGGAAATAAAACCTGTAACCGTGGTGAATGATATCCAACACCCATCTGTCTTGAGTAATTAAATCCCAATTTTCCTTGAAAAGAGACAGTCTTCCTCCCAAAGGAGCTGCCAGACGAGAATCTACTGGCAGCTGAAAAGGCAGGTCATTGGGTCTGTTTACGAAAGGACTGACCCCTGCCCTCACCAGAAGTCTGAGCAGGTGAACTCCCTGTTCTAGGCCTAAAAGAACCTTGAGCTCTGCCCCTACCATGTCTAGACCTACCCCTAGACTGGGAATCATAAGCAGGATATGTCCATCCCTTAGTAGGCCAATTTCTACTAAACTTCGGTGGCTGCACCTGCAAAAATCTTTAACAGTTTGCATAGACTTAGCTTTGTCCTCCATTTTCTTTAAAACTGCTTCCACAGGCGAACCAAACAACACATCCGACTGTAAAGGAGCATCCAAAATCCTTGTCTTAACATGCTCAGCTAAATTCTGATCCTCAACCAGGCATGCCTGCGAAGAACAGAACTAGTGGCAGCCACCCTCGAGGAGGCCTGTACAGCATCAAAACCACATTGCAAAGAATGCTTACCCACTTGTTCAGACACATGAACTAAATCCAGCAACTCCTTACACTCAATACCTTCCGCCAAAGCATCCACCTTAGATTTCAGTTGTGAAAGGAGATAATTTTGATATTTAAGCATGTGAAACTGACAATTCAACGCCTCATGGCTAAAGTGGAAGAAGTATACACTTTCTTTCCCCATCTATCCAAAGCCCTTGCCTCTTTATCAGTGGGAACAGGGTTTTTAACCACAGAGGCCTTAACACCTTTAGGTCCCTGAGAAACAGTTTCGGTCTGCCCTAGGACTCTTAAAAGATACTTATGAGCTTCAGGCACCCTATAGTACCTATCAGGTTTAACAGGAGCAGGAGGCAAAGAATCAGGGTTCAGGAAGCCTCTGCAAAACATCTTCCACCACATTCAACACAGGAGGTATAGCTAAGGGCCTATGCTGGGGCAAAACAAGAATTCCCTAAGCCTTTTCCTGGAATCAGAGTAATCCTGGCCTTCCCATTTAAAGTGCTCCCTCATGGAATACAGAGTCTCTGAAAATGAGAAATCCTCAGGAGGAGAAGCTGCAGGAGTGGAATCATCCACATCAGAATCAGAATAAGGAGGATACTCCTGCAAATCTTCCATGAAGACTCAGAAGCCTCTGAACACTGTTCAAAACTATCAAACTCGGTTCCACCCTAGGCCTCTTATCAGGAGGGGCATAGAACCTCTAATCATAGTAATCAAATCTTCTGCCATTTTAAGCATATGTTTCTTAGGCACAGAACCTGAAATGCTAGGAGAAGCCCCCACTGAAGCTGAACTTGGCCTACCTCTCAAAGAAGTTTTGGCAACAGAAGGAGAGGCTCTAACTACCTTGGGAAGAGAGGGAAGAACAGTTACCTGAGAAGCCCCTCAGCCTGGCCTACCTCCTGAGAAGGCACATCCTGTAACAGTAAAGTCTCTGCCTGAGACTCCAAAGAAACTCCTGGCAAAACCTCTGGCTCCACTGAGCCTTCTAAAGAACCGGCGTCCGGGACTGCCGGTTCATCAACCCTAGGCTTCGCTGTTTTGTCCTTGCGCTTCTTGGACGAAGCGGGCCTCGGTGCATCCGGCGGCATTTTATAATTGCAACGCTTCCCAAACACTAACCTGGCACAGTCTAACCGTCTCTTAATAGTGCGTTTGTTAAACCTAGCACAAGAGCGGCATCCAACAACGTCGTGCTCAGGCCCTAAACAAGGTATACACAAGGTATGGTAATCCCTATGAGGTATCTGTTTCCCACAAGAAATACAGTTATTCACTTTTTCTGACATCCGGTTAAATACTGAGGCAAGAAAAACAAAATGTTCCCAACGGGTACTTAGCCAACTCTGATTCGGTCTGAAACTCCGCTTCGAAATATTTCAGAACGCCAACCTGCACTCGCAAAACTGCTTCTGCATCGGACCATGCGGCAAAAAAGACTGAGGATATGACGTCGGTCATGCGCATTAGTACCCTGACGTACTGACGTCAGTCTAATGCGCCCTGACCGACGTCAGCCTTATACTCTGGTATTCGGGCCGACTGGACAGCGGACTACCCAATAGTAAGGACTGCAGCAATGTGGAACGAAGAACATCTATCGCCCCATAAGCCTGACTAGCTTGGTCTGCAAAGCTATGGAAAGGATCACCATGGACCTCATAAATAAAGATATTGGGGACCTACAGACACTGGATCCTACCCAGTTTGGCTTTGTTAAGGGCAGATCCTGCCTCTTAAACCTGGTCGATTTCTTTGAAACAGTCACCAAGGCCATTGACGAGGGGAAGGTGGTCCACACAGCCTACCTGGACCTCGCAAAAGCCTTCGATACAATACCCCACTCGGGCATTATAGATAAGCTCACCAGCTTAAATATAAACCCCTATGTCACTAGATGGGTTGCAAACTGGCTCAAGGACAGAACCCACATGGTTAGAATTGCTGGAGCCATGTCAGACTACAAACCAGTTACAAGTGGCGTCCCACAAGGCTCAGTCCTGGGACCTCTCTTGTTCGGTATATATTTCTCGGTACAGGCCAACACGGAAGGACTGTGGCTGACCAAGTTCGCAGATGACTGCAAACTGGGCGCCATAATCAACTCTCCAGCCGACACAAGCATCCTCCAAAAGGGTCTCATAGAAACAGACAACTGGTGCCAGAGCTATGGCCTCAAGCTTAACGCCAGAAAGTGTATAGTCATCCCCTTTGGCAAAAACAAAGTGCCCACAAATTTACCACATAGGTGGTAATCCATTAAGTACAGAAGAAGTCATTAGGGACCTGGGGACCCAAGTTGATATCAATCTCTCATTTGACAACCACGTGGCCAAAGTGGTTAGAAAAACATTTTATATAGCCCACCTAATCATGAAGGGATTCACATCTAGATCAGGGAGGTCATCGCCTCTTTACTCATCCCTCATCAGGCCCATAATTGAGTACAATGCCCTTTGGGATGTACCTTACCAGACACCTGCAGCAACTGGAAAGACCCCAAAAGTACCTCACCAAGAGGATCAAAGGGCTCAAACAGATGCCATATGCTGCCGGTTAAAGAAACTCCAGCTCTACTCAGTGGCATACCGCCTGCTCAGAGGCGATCTGTGCCTGACGTATAAAGCCATGTCCAACCCGAATTAATGGACATGCTGCACCTCAGAAAATCCAAATCCCATCGAGCTACGCTTTCGAGACTTGAACCTCAGCACTGAAATAAATAGGACATGCTGGAGGGACAGATTCATAACCCAGAGGCTCCCTTCACTCTGGAATAAAATCCCAGTCCAGGTTAGGCAGAGTCCCACATTGACTCTCTTCAAGAGGAATCTTGATGAGTGGATGGGAGATCGTAGGTTTACCCCGGCTATCACTTCTGTGTCACTGTTAGACAGAGGCACAGTATACTAACCTCAAAAAAAGGCATAGCAAAATTAATTTAAAATGGGTGGCGAAAGCCAAACACACTCTGGCTAGGCTTATAAATGCCCTAGGGCAGATAGCCTAGTATGAACCTATGAACCTAAGTAGGAATAACTAAGGTTGTAGCTGCTGGGTCAGTTTTGGGATGAGTGCATAAAAACTTAAAAGATCACACACCATCCAAATCAGACAAAATTGGAGGAATGGGGACAGGTTCTGGAAATTCCTTCTATAACAGGTCATAGTAGTTTCTGAGATATTGAGAAACTTCAGAGAAACTACCACATTCTACAAATAGTCTCAGAGAAAGAGATCTCCTTCCCCTTCAGAGAGGATCAGAAAATGAGCCCCCCTCTGAGTCTGAATCAGAAATCTGAAGAAAAAGCCCTGTAACTATCTGTTCATCCTCCTGACCAGATTCAGAATATTGAATCTCTTCAGGAAAAGAAGTATTCCTTTTTCTTTTACCAGAAACTACCTTACAAGATGGATCAACAGCCTGAATTAAACCCTGAGCCAGACCCAGTAGTCTATTTCTGTCTAAGGAAATTTGAGGAGGAGTAGATACATGCTTAGTTTTCTACTTCTTTTTGATGGGAAAAATGGGGCCAACAGTGGTATTAGTGGCCACAGCAGCTCCCGTAGGGATGGGCATAACATTCTGACAAAACAGGTAAGCCTTCCCTGTTTTCTCTCCCAAGACCTCCAAGAGCAGATCTCCCTTTCCCACTGAGGGGACCCCAACAGTCGCTCAGAATGTGGCTAACCCCTGGTCCATAGTGGCTGCATTCGCTAAACCAAAGAGATGTGGGCAAATGATGAGTGGTCTGAGGTATAACAAATGGCCACAGCACAGTCACCCACCTACAGCTCAGGAAAACTGCTAGCCTGATGTGGTGGGAATGGCTGTTTGCTTAACTTTTTCTTTTTGCGGAAGAAGAAAGACAGACCATAAGACTGACAGTTTGTTCCATTGTCAAGTGAAAATGGTACCTCTTTCCCAGGAAAACAAGCAGTAAATGCTGGTAAAAATAAAAAAATCGTTAAAAAGTCACTTTTTCCCTAGACAAACATAGTAAATACCACTTTAAAACACTATGCCAGCCACACAAAATAAAATAAACACAACTTAGCCACAGGGAAAAAAAAAATGTTTTTGGTTACTTTCAAAAAACTTTTAAACTGACAGAAAAAAGAGCACTTCTGTTTGAAATTACAGTACAGTCTAATTAAAGTCCATTACAACACAAACTCCTAACTACAAAATAACTTTCCCAAAGAGAAAAGTCTAAATAGTAAGTAAAATTATTAAATGGAAGCTTTTTTTCCCCAAAAGGAAGTTATCTGCCCAGCAAAGGAACAGCACAAGCTGACTGTCGATCCTCCAAAGCCTCAGAGGAACACACACTTCAGGGGCAGTAAAGTTCTGAAGGGCTTGGTGCCTAAACCTTGTCTTTTTATCAGCTCCACTTGAGCTGCCTGAGAATATGGGCTCATGGAAGGTGCCCTGAAGCTTTGGGAGCTGGCTGGCTGGTATATCCTTGACAGGATATAACCAATTTAGCTTAGGCTACTGCAACAGTGATCAATACAAATGAAAATCCATGGTTAGACAGTTGTAACTAGATCTCAATGACAGGCAGAGCAGGTTAGGGACTAGTATAATGGTTAAAGTACTTTCCTCGTGGACACAAGTTACAAGGTTTGGTTCTCACCTTTGAAGAGAATTTGCCTTCTCATCACTATCACACTCCCACAACATCAATCCAGAGCAGGCCCCTGTACATAATAACTGGAATGGTGGGAGGTTGGCATAATGGTTAAGGTGTTTGCCTTACAAACACAAGGTACAGGGTTTGATTCTCACAGGGGGTAATTGGCTAGGCTTAAAATGGCCCATAAGGGCAATTAGCCTAGTGCTAATCTATGAACCTATGAACCTATGAATATAGGAGTCAACTTGGCAAACGGGAACTGACAGTAAGTACGTACAGCACATTTCTGTGGGATTTGTTGATTCAGTACCAGTAAATGCATATTTCAATGGATGGTCATCCTTCTGCAAATATGACCAACATTTTCAACATCCTTTTTTTAGGGCCAGTCTCAAACTATGGTTATTGTGCAGTTCTATCTCAAATTTCCATTCCGCATATAACTGTATAACATCACCACTTCAGTTCATATGGTATGGCCCTAAGAAAATATGGTCCAGAATTACTGGTAAAAAAATAAAGTTAAAGAATCTGCTTGTAATGTTTGATAGGTATGGTCTCAATTTTAATATAAGATCCGTAGACATCCCAACTCATTAACTATTACTTTATCATTGTGCAGTTCTGCCCTGATAGATAGTTTCACACACTAACTGAAAAATTACTCCCCAGGATAGATTTGCACAATCATACAGTTAGCTGAAAAATAAGGTAAGTCTCTCAGATAAGTATTCTAAAATGCTGAGAATTGATGACAATTTACTTTAAACTTTGTGGACGTCTGCTCACAGCTACGTTGGTATTTCTTTATTTATTTAGTTACTGCTGTTTAATTTTTTCATTACTGTATGTAGGAAGAAAAAGAAAGTGAAAGGACTGGTGCAAAGGAAATGTAGAGAAGAGAAGAATAAATAGCACCTGAAAAGGCCTAAAATGAGGGCCTATATATATAATAGAAACAGGAAGCACTTCACTAATTACTAGAAACTGTAATTAGAAAGAAAAAAATATTAGACTAAAGAAAAATACAGTAATCTTTCCTAAAACATTAAGCACAGTCTGCTTTGTCTTGCATATTTGAGCAATTCATTCATCTATTTTTGTCCAATACTTGCTTTAATTTAATTTAACCAGAGTTTATCCTGACAACCCTCAATAAGGCAGAAAACTAACCCCAGATAGGACATCAAGTTCATTGCCAAATCCACACATGCCTGCACACACTGCCCAAAACATCTATAGGCAACTTAAAAGATCATTAATGCATCTACTGGTACACTTGAGATACAGAAGGAAAACAGATACCCTGGCAATAATCAACACGGACAAAGGGAGGACATACAGACTCTACATAGCAGACATCCCAGTCAGAAAGTGAACTACAGACTTGGATACAGCACTACTAACCACTGAAATACACTACTATACTGCTATTATACCTTTCATTACATGAAAGCAACATCCCTGGCAGCTATTTGAGTAACATTTTTTCTTATATTTTCTTTTATTATTCATAGTGACTAAATCTACTATGCATGGAAAACATTATCTGAGAAAGTTGCAGTCTCATTTCTCTGTAACTGTGTCCGTCATGAAATGCATATTAAACAATGTACTTCAATTACTGTAATACAGTTTGGAGAGAAGCTGTCAACGTTAAATGTAACAGTCTTTTCTGGTACTTAAGTTCAAATCTTTTACGTCCTGGCAACTATTCTAGGTCTATATGCTGCTTTCTGTTACTGTTTGTTTGTGGCTTTCGGCTTTTCCCGGTTAGGGGTCGCCACAGCAGAACTCCGGTCTGCTAATGATTGGCAGTTGATTTTTACATACTGGCTTGCCAGGCCTGACACACAACCTTCAACAAAGGTACGTCCATTCACGCATGTCTCCACGCAGAAGACGCTCTAGCTGAGAATCGAACCGGACAGCGTCTTACTGTGAGGCGACAACGCTACCACAGCACCACCACTGCGGTGCTGCTTTCTGTTACTGTATCTATAATAATTAGAGTTTTGGGAAGTCTTTAAAACACATAGCAATGAGTTCTGGGTAGGGTTTACTTCTTTTAACAGTCTCAAGTCACTGATGGGTCTTCTTTTGTATGCAGTGATATCTTTAAAGCACCACTAGAAAAAACATCAGCCTACTGGTGGCGCAATATTAATAGATGCAAGTAAAATAAAACTGTTATTAACATCCAGTTCAGGCCCCTGTACTATCTACTGCCAGATAAGCCCACTTTTAAAAGATATGAACTATTCTAAGCAGAATGCTACTAAAACATTAAGTCTGACATTGAATGCATTTTACTCTCTGTGAATGTTGTATAACTTGAGGATTTGGTTTCAATACAGACCAGCTTTTGAATCATGCCTCACAACATCCCTTTGACAACAGCTATGATAATTAGATAAAGTAATCCCTAAAATGAAGGCAGTATGAAAACAGATTTGTGCAGCCTGACTCCCTTCCTGACCAGCATAACTTTAAATTCTTATTCATAAGAGAATCATGGATTACAGGCAACTCCCTCAACCCAAGCCATAACTTCCATGCACACAACTGCATTTTCACTGTACACCCAGGTTCCAGAAATGGTAGCAGAACCTTTCTACTATCCAAGTCAGACTTCGTAACTGAGGTTAAAGCTCAGACAGATTTACCAGACAAATCCTCATATGAATGTTGACATCTCCTTGCATAACCTTCTGAAATTGGCTATAACTTCCTTCTTGCCACCTTCCTTCCACTTAACTTCATGATCCTAAATAATGCCCTATTAACTGATTCAAAGCCATTAAAACATTCTAACATTAAGAGATTTTAACAAAACCTTCTAGGACTACCAAATCAAGAATCATTAGTTACCTTAGTGAAAACATTTTGTCCAAATTGTTATAGACCCTAAAAGACCTAACCCTATATCTAACAAACACTACCTCCTAGACTTACACATCACTTCCAACTCAAATCTAACAATTATAATTTCTAAGTGTCTCCCACAATTAGTGGCCATTGTCTTCACTTTTCTTACAATAATCTTACCAATAGATTTCCATTCCCACAGATATTTTCATGTCACCCAAAATCTACTGGAAACACACACACACACACACACACACACACACACACACACACACACACACACACACACACACACACACACACACACACGTGTATGTATGGATGTATGTATACATGGATCTAAGTTTTTAAATCGAAAGTACGGTTCATTGATTAAAAAAGTAAAATAACACACTAGACAGTGTTATGCAGGGGGGCAAGCCCCCTGCACCCCCCACACCCCCCCTCCATTAATATTCTCACTCAGAGATCGTACTACAGTGGGGAAAAGGGAATATTCCCTTACCCCCACTATACTACGATCTCAACAAAACTTTCCTTAATTGTACATCAACAGTATACGCTGATGTACAACTAAGGCAACATGCAAACTGCAGGTTTTCCTTTTTATTTGTTTACTTTAGCGAAAGTGCATGCATGGCCGGCCTTAGGCATAGGCGAACTAGGCAATCACCTAGGGTGCCGTACAGGCCGGCCTCGTAAAGAGCACATTTTTTGGTATTTATTTATTTATTTTAATTAATTTACTTTTGTCATTTTGCTATTTTCTTGGCACCCTGTCTGAGTGAAGGGCGCCAAAACAATAGGAAGAGGGGGAACAGAGAGTGCCCTCCCACTTTTATAGTTTCAAATTGGAAGGGGGGCTTCAACAGATTTAAAAAAAAAAAAAAAAAACTCCTGCCGTCGCACGCGGAACTTAAGTTAGCAGTTTGTGTGTGTGTATGTGTGTGTGTGTGTGTGTGTGTGTGTGTGTGTGTGTGTGTGTATGTGTATTGAATTTAAATTACTCATTCTTTTTGTACGAGAAATAAAGTGTGTGTTACTGTGTGAGACAGTACGTGTGTGATAGTATGTGTGTATATGTAGGCAGCACATTATTGACAAATAACAGAGCGGCTTAAAATGTAAACAGCCCTGGGCACTGATGAGATTATTGAATTATTGCAGTACTTTTGAATCCTCTATCCTCATGTGCCTCTCTCTGTTCTGACCGGCGTCCAAACAGTCACCATACCCACAGATAATAGCTTTGATTTCGCCATGTCTCGGGACACACACAAATCTCACTTCCAAAGCATGCCTTGATCTCCAGGAAACTGGAGGCCCAATCATTGGCATCCTTTTGCTGTGGCAAAATTTAGGAAGAGCATTGGATTTCTGTGACAACAGCTTTGAAAGCGTCTAATTGCCACGGGAACATCCGCTGCTTCACATGCGGTTTCTGCCTGAAACCTGCAGTGCAGAAAACCCAATTATCCGGTTGCACAGATTTCAGGAGGTTAGTGCACTTTTTTGTTATAAAGTTTCAGTTGATCCACAAATGTGCAATGACGGATTTGCAAAGCTCTGTATTAAATACTGCAAGATTAAAAATCGAACAACTCATTTCAGAGAAAAGAAGGCAGTTTGGGAGAGTGTTTTAAACTGAATCTTAAGTTTTACTTTACTAATTTATTTTATTCAAGAAATGGATTCTTTAAAGCATTGTGTTTAAGTACAATGAGTTTACCTGCCGATAGCATAGCGTGTGCAGCGGCAAGAAACAACCAGATGTCAAGCTGGAAACAGTAATACAGGTCTGCCAAAAGAAATGCTCATTTTAAATATCAAGTTACTTAGTTGTTAACGTTGTCTATTTAAGTTGCAGAGTTATTCAGTTTTTGAGCAATCTAGTATTTTTTTATTACAAAAAATGACATGTCATGAATGGTTTAGCTAAATGTCTGTGTGATTGATGCTGAATGAGACTTTGCATTCCATCCACGTTTGTGCCCTTTAAAATAGCATGATAAGCATGAATGTTGACCTCAAGGAAGATTTGTGTGGGTGTTTGCTGTTAGCTTCACGTCTCTCAAGTGTACTTCATTATGAAGAACGTTTTTCATTACTAATCTTAAAAATGTATTCTTCCCAGTTCCACTTTGAATGGTCTGTCTGTTAAGCATTCAGTTTTAAGAATTTTTTTAACCCATATTTTTGTAAATAATACAGAGTCTTATTAATTCATTAAAAAAACTTTTAGAAGTCTAAAGTACCGCATTTAACCATAATGTGAGATTCCAAGTTGAAGTTTTAGTAAACTGTTTTTAGGTGTTCCACATTTTGTTAATTTGTTCTAAATTATGTTCCTATGTTATATTATGTCCTGCTGACATAGTATTCTGATGGACAACTTAATAGACTTCTTAAATGCAATTGTATAATATCTATCATGATTTTTTTTACATACTTGCTTGTCAAAAACTGTAGATATGAGGTACAGCATGCGATTAACTGTTACGCCCATATATTTTTGCTTAGTCCCCATGTGCACCAGTTATTGGTAGTTTTTTTGCAAGAATTTAAAATAATTTCATAGTTTTAATTTGACTGCCTATTATGATGTTTTTGGATTACTTAAACGCTTAAGTGATGCCATGAATAATTGTTGTTGGTGGGTCTATATTCTGAATTATTTTTGTGTTGATTTAACGTTTCACAAGAAGGAAGAAACCAATAACAATTTCCAGTCTAGTGTGATAGTGGGCAAGATAAACAGGAGAAGTCTGATACTTTATAAAATGTGTATTGAAATAAGACTTGACTTTTTTATTGATGGTGAAATTAAAAGGCTGTGTAGATAAAACTGCAGTAGTTGAACTTGCTGAACTATTGTTAAGAAGGAACTGTATGGATTCTGGTGTTAGGTATTCCATCTACTACTAACACAAAAATGGTAACTGAATTAATAGGAAGGACAGCTGAAATAGAAGGAATATACTCCCTAAAACATTTGATAATACTGTAGTTGGGCAGTTGGAGACTGCACATTGGTCATTTAACATAAACCTTTTGTCTGAAGTTAGTGAACCGATACATAATCTGGGCATTTTTAACTAGTAGAATATCTTGTCTCCAGCTTCTGACACAAAATTGAAATCATTGCATGTTGAGCATGTTTAAAGTTAAATGTTTTATTTATGGTTTGAATGCAGATGCTGTCACCCTATATATATATATATATATATATATATATATATATATTAAATGAGTGGCAATATAAGTTGCCTTAAAAAATGTTAAAGGTGTTTTTCTGAATGGGTTTCATTGGATAGTAAAACTCTGAGATAGCTAATCAGTACTGTGCTATTTAATTGTTTGTTGATTTATATTAACCATGTAGATGCATTTGCCATATCAGTAGTAATCACTACAGTGGTGATAGTCTGACCAGTAAGAGATACTCTGTATGTTTCAAGAAGGAAAAACCTATTCTACTAAATAAGTTAGGTGATTATTACTAAGTTGCTGCATATATGAATATTTCAATGTAGTATGTTAAGTGCTCATTCTGTTTGTATGACAGATGAAGTGTGTGTTAGTGTGTGAGATAGTATGTGTGTGATAATATGTGTATATGAGAGAGTGAGTGCGTGTCTGTGTTTTGTTCAACTAACACTGTTACATACTTCCTTTTTCACCGTGTCCTTCTTCCTCTGAAATGTTAAATGAAAGCCCTGAAGACTGTGTACAGGCCTTAGTGCTTTACAAAAATAAACGTTGTTAACACAAGGGCACACACTTTCTACAGCTATTCCAATTCCATATGTAACTATCGCCTTTGCTTCAGACTGCCATAAGCAGTCTATCAGAGCTGCCCTTTTTTTTTTTTTTTTGTTATTCCTCAGTTTGAGCAAGGAGGTTGAACCAGCTATGCCTCTGATATCTATAAATATGGATTTATCTAGATATAGATAAGATATACAGATCGATAAATATATAGAGAGATATGAGTATATAGACATATTTAAAATATATTTTTTCTTTTTGGCCTTGCACTGATTCTTGAGGATTGCTATCACTAAATGATGGTAGACACTGGAGTCATAGTTTATATTCTTCAAAATGGGAATGGTAATGCAAAATCTGTGTAAGCCACTAGATATAAAGACGTTAAAATGCGTCCCTGAGTCTGGATCTTTTTTGCTCAAAACTATAACTTTAAAATACACACTAGCAGGTGGTGCTTTATAATCAAAGAATACATACATATATGCATGACCATAAGAATGTGTTCAAGGAGCCTGTAGTTAGAGCCTAAAGGTAAACTTAATTTTCCACTCGCCAGATTCATTTTATCTGAATGTGGGTTTTAATGCCATTTCAATGAATGTGAGTTTCTAGGACAGAGAAGTTTTACTGCTCATGCTAAATCTATTTTCATTGTGAGACTTTATTGTTTGTTTAGCAAGTGGCCATCTGTGTTTGTGCTATTTTATTTCAATACTTGTAATCATTGTAGAAGTAAATAAGAAAACAGTATGCACACTGACAGGTTTGAACAGTGGTTATGGTAACTGAGGAGAAATAGCCAAGTAATGTAACACTGGAGTGGCTGGGGAGAAGGCTGCTGCTGGGGTAGGGGATTGCTGCAGAAGGGGCTGCTCTGGGGGGTGGTCTATTACCCTGCCTAGGACCCTATTTGACCATGATCCAGCTCTGATATTTACAGCAGGATACACATACACAAAGGTAGTTGTAGTTTACCTGCATTACAAGGTATATTTTTCTTCTTATGCATTTAAATGATTTAAGGAAATGACTGGAGTAGCTTTCTTGGGGAGTGACCTACCTGTGGGTATGGCTCAGATAGGGGTGTTTCATGAGTATGTTGTGGTGGGGGGCTTAAGGGGCGCCGGAGCACTACTTCGCCTAGGGTGCCGTTTCAGCTAAGGCCGGCCCTGAGTGCAGGTTCGACAAAATGCACTTTCGCTAAAGTAATTTTAGCGAAGTACGGTTTGATGAACCGTACTGTCGATAAAATAAATAGGGCCCGTATACACACACAGCTCTACATTCAGAACTAAACTCTACAAAAATGGAACTCAATTATAACCTGTAATAACCCAAACCTAGTTGCAGAACAAGTAACAAACCTATTCCTTTACAACAGAACAGGTACTTCCCTATAATTACAAGGTTGTACAAACCTCTGGATTACTACAGTACTAAAACACACTTTAAATCAAGAGATTATACCTCTGTCTTTAATGGAAAAACAAAACAAAAGAAGAACATGGGGATAAATTCATTCTACTAAGAAATCTATGGAAAAAGCAACAACATACCACAAAGTATTCTACCTACATATAACAAACCCACGATAACAATCCAAACACATTTTAAAAATTAATCAAATTGCTGGCATTCCATCTAAAACTGCATAAATCATAACAGTATTAACACATCCTCCTTGAAAGTATCACCACAAAACTTCCTTACTGAATTTCCACAATTCTCATGCCCACACACCACAAACAAATGCCTTCTGGATCCAATCCTTTCAATAAAACAAAACTTCATCAGAATTTATTGCTTCTTTCTATATCAAGACTATAAAACACAAAAAAGAAAAGAAAAGTTACTAAATCAAATAGTGTCAATTCTTTTGGATCTACTGGCAATTTGAGCATCCACAACTCCCAATCATCCTATATGTACAGCATATGATAGTATACAGATATAGTACTTCCCTACTTCAAACAGAAACTCTAAAACAAGCATTATATCATAACGATCATATCTAAATGGTTTGGTAACAATCTACTCTTACCCCTACTACCATTAAAATACACAAAATCAGAAGCTATGCCATTTTGGAACTCCACATAAGCTCTCCATTGTCTCTGTTAACTGAGGAATATGACAATCTGACTACACTTTAGATTTGCTTTTGGCAAGATGGATACCTAAACATTCAAACTGACATTGCAAATGAACACATTCCTTTCTTGAAATATAAAGATTTCACATTTTATTTCCCCTGAAAGTGCAAATGTTATTGGCAAAGGAGTACTAGTCAAGTAACAGTAGGATTTTTAATCACTTATGCATCTTCTCAGAATAATCTGCCAAGGTGGAGCAGAGATGGCCAACTGAGAGCAGTAAATTTTGAGAGCTCCATAAACTAGTACAACAATATAGGAAAATGTTATTATTTTCAAGTTTAAAATGTCAGAAATCTATAGATAAACTACTAAATACATAAATATCAATTTTGGTGGAGATGTATAAAAAAATCCTGTCAAGTAACTTGGAGATGTATTGAGTCACCAAATATGAACAACTCAAGGAATTCTCATTCAGATGCTGCTTTGAAAAAAGAACTGCAATTGATGACATCTACCTTACAGGAAATATCTTTGAAGATGGATGGCTTTAAAAATGACTTAGAAAACCTCAAATTAAATTCTCAAAAAAGTACAGTTGTGTACACCTACCATAAATGTAGATGTTCGGGTGTCTTCACTGTTGCAGTCATGACTGTAGGGTTCTCCCCTGCTGGCAGGCAGCCCTCGGTCGGCCAGAATCCCAAAGTCTGGGTCCGGCGTCGGCTGTTCAACTCTGCTCCCTGACGTCAGAGCGCCAGGAGTATAAAGCTGACAGCCGATGCCATCTTCTCCAGTTTTTCTTGCCCCAGATGTCAGGAGCCCCAAAATGAAAATGATCCCAAAACCTTTGCAAATACACCTCAGAAGAATGGTGAAGAAAGGAACCACACAAAAGTAAAAATTAGAGGGGACAGAAGGGAGGGAAACCCAGACTGCAACAGTGAAGACACTCGAACATCTACATTTATGGTAAGTGTACACAACTGTACTATGTTCATCGTGTTTCACTGTTGCAGTCATGACTGTAGGGTAGAATCCCAAAGCTGGAAGAAAGGGAGGTGGTCATAAAGAAGAAGGGGCGGCTAAAAGGCCCTGCAAGACTGCAGAGGCAAAGCCTGCCCTAGACTTAGAGAAGAGAGGCAAATTGTAGTGCTTAGAGAAAGTATGCACTGAACTCCAAGTTGCAGCTTCCAAAATATCCTTGGTAGGAACTCCCCTGAGGAAGGCTGCAGAAGTGGCAGCAGCTCTGGTGGAATGAGTCCGTATGCTCCCTGGGATTTGCTTTCCATGGTGTGAATAACAAAATCTAATTCCATGAGCAATCCATTTAGAAATGGTTTGTTTAGAAATGGCTTTACCTTGGGAACTGGAAGCATAAGAAACAAACAATTGTTCTGATTATCTGATGTCCTTGGTTCTGTTCAGGTAAAAACGTAGCTGTCGATGTACATCCAAGGAATGTAAGATCCTTTCCCCTTTATTTTGAGGAGTGGGGAAAAAAGCTGGCAAGTGGATAGTTTGATTTAAAACCACTTTAGAAACCACCTTAGGCATGAAGGTCGGATTAGTCCTCAAAGATACCCTGTCTTGATGAAAAATAATATAAGGTTCCACCGTCATAAGAGCTTGTAACTCTGAAACTCTCCTGGCAGAGGTAAGTGCCAACAGGATAGCTGTCTTCCAAGATAAAAACTTGATGTCAGCAGAAGCAGCAGGCTCAAAAGGAGGCAAGGTTAGTTTTTCCAAAACATAATTGAGATCCCAAGCAGGAATAGGAAGAGATCTAGGAGGTCTTAAGTTCTTAGCTCCTCTGAGGAACTGTCTCATGAGCTGGTGGGAAAAGATGGGAGGGTCTGTATTTTAATGAGCAGAAATAGCAGAAGCATGGATCTTAATGGAAGAGAAAGAGAGACCCTTATGTAAGAGATCCGTCAAGTAAAGTAGAATTAAAATAATGTTAGGAAGAAGAGGATCAGAATCCTGAGCCTGCATCCAGGAACAAAATCTTTTCCATTTTCCTGCATAAGATTTCCTAGTGCTAGGACGTCTGGCTTCTAAAATGACATCCATAACCTGCTTGGGTAGAGAAGAAGAAATCAAAGGCCCTGGATTAACCAGGCCGCCAGGCTGAGAGTTCTGACATGAAAGTGTAGAACCTGACCCTGATGTTGGGACAGAAGGTTCGGAGACTGAGGTAAAATCCAAGGGGGCTTCAGGCATAGGTTTATTAGAGTTGGATACCAAAACTGCCGAGGCCAATTCGGAGCCAACAAGATTATCATCTTGGGTTTGTCCTGTTTTATCTTCAATAAAACTCGTGGAAGAAGAGGTAGAGGCGGAAAGGCATATCCCGAGAGATTCCTCCAACTGAATGACAGGGCATCCACTTTCCAAGCCTCTCTGTGGAATGTCCTGGTGCAAAAATTCTGAAGCTGATGATTTAGATGGGATGCAAAGAGATCTATGTGAGGACATCCCCATACTGCTGTTATCATTCTGAATATTTTGGTGTCCAGCATCCACTCGTGTGGATCCGAAAGGTTTCTGCTCAAACTGTCTGCCAGCAAGTTTTGTTTCCTTGGTAGAAACTGAGCTTGAAGATCCAGATTGCAAGCTAGAGCTGTGTTCCATAAATCCATGGCTAGTCTGCAAAGGGAGTAGGAATGAGATCCCTCTTGCTTGTTTATGTACCACATAACTGTGGTGTTGTCTGTCAGTATTAGTAGTTGTTCTCATAAGACTATAACACCAACAAATAGTAATTTTGGTCGCCAAGGATGATGAATAAAATTCTTTTATTGTTCCAACCAAAAGTAAGCGCTTTCGTCTACCTCTGTAGACTTCATCAGACAAATGAGAACTGGCACCATACCATATTATTAATTGTTTTATTGAAGTAATTAAGTGTTATATAAATATGGTATGGTGCCAGTTCTCATTTGTCTGATGAAGTCTACAGAGGTAGATGAAAGCGCTTACTTTTGGTTGGAACAATAAAAGAATTTTATTCATCATCCTTGGCGACCAAAATTACTATTTGTTGGTGTTATAGTATTAGTAGTTGTCCTGGTTGTATGAGATTCCTGAAGGCCAATAGAGCTTTCTGAACGGCTAACATTTCCTTTAAGTTGATATGCAGGTGCTTTTGATCCTTTGTCCAAAGGCCCTGCAGACAATTGCCCTGAAAATGGGCTCCCCAAGCATAATCCGAGGCGTCCGTGGTTAGAATCTGAGAGGCAGGAGATAGACGGAAGGGCTTCCCTTTGTTTAGAGCACATGCCCTGGACCACCAAAGAAATTCCTTTTGAAGACAAGGAAGGACAGAAATCAGTATGTCCAAACTGTGGTAATGCTGAGACCATACACTTTTTAGGTACCACTGTATTTTCCTCATGTGTAGTCTTGCATATGGTACGAGAAGGATGCAGGAGGCCATGTAACCCAAAGCCTGCAAGAATTTCCTTGCAGAAAGATGGGTTAGAGTTGCCAAGGCTTTGAAAGTTGACGCCAGCTGTAATTGTTTTTCGGATGTCAGAAATGCCATCTGGGTTGTAGTGTTTAGAAGAGCACCCAGAAAGGTTATCTGTTGTGATGGTATCAAATTTGAATTTTTTATGTTTACAGAGAATCCCAGGAATTTGAGGAGGTTTTGTACAAAGTCCAGATGCTGGAGTAAGACATCCTTGCTGTCTGCCTGAATTAGACAATCGTCTAGATAAGGGTAAATTTGAATTCCCTTGAGTCTGCAGTAAGCTACTACTGGAGCTAGGCATTTGGTAAAGACCCTGGGCGCAGTAGATAATCCAAAGGGCAGCACAGAGAATTGAAAGTGCCTCGATCCGGCCTTGAACCTGAGGTATTTTCTGCGATCCTGCCTGATGGGAATGTGTAAATATGCCTCCTTTAAATCCAAAGTCACCATCCATGCATCTTTGGACAGCATTGGAAGTAACTGCTGTAGAGTAAGCATCTTGAATTTTGGAATCTCTAGAAAGGTGTTCAAGACCGACAGATCCAGAATGGGTCTCCATGAATTTAGCTTTCTTGGGACTAGAAAGAGCCTTGAGTAAAACCCTTTTCCCATCTCTGAAAGAGGTACCAGTTCTATGGCATTCATAGCCAAAAGAGCTTCCACCTGGTTTAAGGCCTCCATCCATTGATGTTTTGGAAGGTCGGCCCAACCGCTTGGCCTTGGCAAAGTATGAAAATGGAATTTGTAACTTCTTAAAATCACATCCAAAACCCATTTGTCCTGGGTTATTTGAGACCAATTTTGGTAAAAAAGAGAGAGTTTTCTTCCGAGAGGGGCTTGCAGGCAAGACGTTCCTGCAGCCCAACAGAGGGAGTCATTGAGTTTGTTTCCTTTGAGATTGTGGCCTGTCCTCTCCTCCCCTAGGGGTAGAAGCAGTCCACTGCCTTGGTCTATAAGTAGCTTGTGTTTGAGGCCTCCCTCTGGAGCGTCTATATCTACCCCTTTGAGGCCTGTCTGAAGAGGGAAAGGACCAGTTTTTTGATGGCCAATTCCTGCTAAATCTAGGAGGCTGTACTTGTAAGAAATTTTTAACTGTTTGCATGGATTTCGCCTTATCCTCCATCTTTTTAATCACCTCTTCAGCTTTAGATCCAAACAAAACATTATTTTGAACAGGAGCATCCAATAATTTAGCCTTTACTTGTTCAGGTAAATTTTGTTCCTTAAGCCATGCATGTCTTCTAATGACTGTGCCAGAGGCCGCAGCCCTACAAGAAGCCTCCAAGGCATCAAATCCACAGTGTAAAACATGCTTCCCAACTTGTTCAGTGGCATGCAATAAATCATGTAATTCCTTATCCTCTGCACAGGCAGAAATGGAAGTAAATTTTTGTTTTAAGACGGACAAAAGAAATTGCTGATATTTAAGCATATGAAATTGACAGTTTAAAGCCCTAATGGACAAAGTAGCAGAAGTGTATACCTTTTTGCCCCATCTCTCCAAGGCTCGAGAATCCTTTTCAGTAGGAATAGGATTTTTAGCAGTAGCGGCCTTAACACCCTTAGGACCCTGAGAAATTGTTTCAGGGTCAGCAGTAGGATTCTTGTATAAAAACTGATGGGAATCAGGAACCCTGTAGTACCTATCAGGCTTAACAGGAGCAGGAGGAAAAGAATCAGGAGTTAAGTTAGCCTCCGAAAAGGCATCATCCACAATATCCAAAACAGGAGGAATAGCCAGGGGTCTATGTTGGGGAAGAAGAAGAAAATCCCTCAGTCTTTTCTTGGATTCCGAATACTCCTGTCCCTCCCAGTGGAAATGTTCCCTCATTTCATGCAGAGTTTCCCCAAAATCCTCAGGAGGAGAAGCTGAAGGAATGGATTCTTCTGCATTTGAATCCTCATAAGGAGGAAAAGAATATTCCTGATCAGAAGAAGAAACTGAGGAAACAGAAGCCTGATCAGAGGAATCATAATAAACATCCTGCCTTGGCCTTTTGTCTGGAGGGGGATGGGAACCCCTAATCATTGTAAGTAAATCCTCCATCTTGAGTAACTGCTTCTGTGACTTGGGAGCCGGTTCAGAAGAGGCCTGTGCTGAAGTCTTTGATTTAGAAGGAGTCTTTGCCTTTGGCTTTGCCTTTACTTGAAGCTGAGTAGGCCTGAAAACCCCTTCGGAAGCCGGTACCTGCACAGCGGCTCCGGACCCATCCGAAGGAGCATTGTCCGAAGGTCCTGCAACAGAGATATTTAAAGGCCTGGTTGGCTCCTCATGAGAGTCCGTTTTGGCCGTTGGTTCTGAAATGGCCGACGACAGGGGCTGCAAAAGCACCTCACTGACGACGGCCGAACCTAAAGCTGGCTCCACATGTGCGCTATCATCAGATTTGGACCTCGGAGGCCTGTCTTTATCCTTGCGACGCTTGTGAACTTCGGTAGATGGAACCGTGTCCAACGACATTTTGTAGTTAAAGCGCCTACCGAAGTAATGAAAAGCAAAATCGTACCTTCGCTTGATTGTACGCTGATTGAATGTAGCACAAAACCGACAACTAGCTACGTCGTGGTCAAGGCCCAAGCAAGGAATACAGTAAGAATGAAAATCCTTATGAGGTATTTGCTTCCCACATGAAATACAATTATTAACTTTTTCTGACATCGGAGTGGAGCAAGAAAAAAGTTTCCCCAATGGGGTACTTAGCTTTGAGTGGAGAAGAAAGTCTTCGGACCGAAGTAAGTAGAAATATTCGTCAGGAGTCTACCGACCGGCACTTACGAACTGCTATCACCGCACGGCAAGAAAGACTGGAGAAGATGGCGTCGGCTGTCAGCTTTATACTCCTGGCGCTCTGACGTCAGGGAGCAGAGTTGAACAGCCGACACCGGACCCAGACTTTGGGATTCTGGCCGAGGGCTGCCTGCCGGCAGGGGAGAACCCTACAGTCATGACTGCAACAGTGAAACACGATGAACATCAGACTGACACTCTTAAGGAACTATTACAGCAACACCATACAAAAATAACAAATATAGAGACTACTCTAAATGACATTGAAGAGAGACTCAAAGAGGAAGAATTCCAAAAAGAATTTCTACTTAGAATATATGGCTGTTTAACAAAATAGATGACTTAGAAAACAGGGAAAGGTGAAACAACATAAGGATCTTTGGTCTGCCTGAAAGCACTGAAGGTGAAGACATTATTTCATTCTTAACCTGGATTCCTGAATTTTTAGACTTGAAAGGGGACTTTCATTTGGAATTGAAAGGTCGCATAGAGTACTGAGGAAACCTGCTTCTAACTCAAATACTCCACTTAGATCCATAGTTATACAATTTCTTTCTTTTATGGACAGGGAACTAATATTAAAATCTGCTTGGAGAAAATCACCCTTAAAATACAATCAAAGCCTGATAAGGTTTGACAATGATTACTCTTCCAGAATACTAGAACAAAGGGAAAAAGTTTGGTAATTAATAAAACTGTTGAAACAAAACAACATTAAAGCACAGCTGGCCTTTCCAGCCAAGATAAAAATACTTTTTTGCCAATGAAATGAGAACCTTTAATGACTTAGAAAAAGCTTCTATATTCATCAAAAACAGCAACATAGTGTCTATCCCAGAAGAAATGGAATGGATGGCCCCTACTCTTAAAAGAATAAAAGAAACAAATCCTTGGCTGATGCTAGAAAGAAGAAACAAAAAACTGATTCCAAGATAACTGTCCCCAAAAAATAACTCTTGCAACTACATCTCTCAAAGTATCAACTGATACGGTACATCACTTGTCAACTGTTTTTATTTTAAAAAAAGGAAGGTTTCTTAACTAAGAAACAGTAATGATTTATTCAAAATGTTCAGAGTCCAATAATCCTTCACAAACAAAGGCAGGTCAAGATGGGTTAATATTTACATTATATATAAGCCAAACAAAGCAACATATAATACAAACAGAAGTTTCTATTCCCCTAGTTGAACTCGTTAAATACTTACCTTGTTCATTTTTCATTGATTTTTACTTATAAAATTTAAGTAATTAATTAACTAATTAAACAAGGTACCATTCTTCAGAGTTCAGACTCAAATGTAACAAATTAACATCATATATAATAGCAGTAACAGTAGAGCGTTTTGAAAAAAAAAATGCTGTCATGGAGACTAATGCCTTCTTCAGTTAAAGTATGATTTAGAAATGTTATGTATATCCTGGTTAAATAATAGAAGCAAGCTCTTAGTACAAATGTCATCATTATTCTGTCTAAATATAGTTAATATCAATTATGGCAGGAAACACAGCTACGAGTGCTGTTTGATCAATTCCTGATATGGTGTGCATGGATGCAGCTGTGTCTGGCAGCTAGTACAAATGACATTATTATTCTGTCTAAACATAGTTAATATCAATTATGGCAGGTATCATAGCTTCAAGTGCTGTTTGATCAATTCTGATATGGTATGCGTGGATGCAGCCGTGTCTGGCAGCTAGTACAAATGTCATTATTCTGTCTAGACATAGCTAATATCAATTATGGCAGGTATCACAGCTTCGAGTGTTGTTTGATTAAGCTTGACATGGTGTGTGTGGATGCAGCTGTGTCTGCCAGCTGTTGTATGTTGTCGTTTTTGTCTCCAGGAAGCTGTGGGTTGCGGCTTGTGATCGAGGTTTACTGATGCTTGTGTATTAGGAAAAGACACTTGGTGTTTTAGCCAAACTATACATATGCTGAATTAGAGGTGGGAAGGCTGGAAGAATGTCTCATCTCTTGTTGTGGTGGCTTGTTGGGAGTTTTTTTTTTTTTTTTTTATCTGTTTGCTCTCCGTTCTTTTCCTGGCTGTTGCCTCACTGAAAGGGAGGAAATTTAGGCTTGAAGTTGCAGTGAAGTGAAGCTTTACTTCAGCTACACCATGAGCCTCTGGTATGCAATAACAGACACACTAACAGAAACAGACGTTCCCAGGTTGCTATGGTAATGGAGACAGAGTGATGATAATGCTTAACGGTTCTGAGGAGCTTCTGAGATGATTCTCAGCAATGAAGTTTTTGGTTTAAAAAAAATATATATATATATATTTATAAAATAATAGGGCTGTTTTAAACCACACATACACATACTGATGGTCTCCCAACACTTTGTTTAGCTCATTAAGTTGATTATTGATTATATAAAAAATAAATAAATAAATAAGCAGCACACTTTTATATTTAAAATGCATTTTGGTCCAAACACATTAAGGACTTGCATAACAGTGAAAGTCTGAGTTCTTGTGAAAGACTAAACAGCACTTGGTTTTGTGCTGTACACTTTGCAGTGGTTTGGGAGGTGAGCTTGCTCGGATGTGTTTGGCATATGGGGATAGTTGATTCTAGGGGTGTTTGGGGTGACAGGGAAGTGCTAGAGAGTCATCAGATTTCCTTCGTGGAAATATCTGTGGGAATGGAAGGTGTGTTGAGTGGTTCATTGGCAGAGTGATCACAGCATGGAAAAGGCTGGTAAAATGGAACAGGACATATATTGGTTTGGATATTTTAAGAACAGCCTGGAAACACACCACATGAACTAGTGAATGGTATTTTGGCAAAACTGGATGGGCATTGTTGCCCGTGCTTGAAGTACGGATGTGTGTGTATGTAAGGATGGAAATATACTTCAAATAAGAAACTAGAAGGGTCTCATAATTTAAAGTCTATGACCTGTATAAACATGCTTGGAAGGAGCTAATAAGCATAAGCACTGCAGCTTGTGGTCTCTTAAATAACTAAGCAACAGCTAAAAAAAAAATAAAACACAACAGTTATGTAATGTATGATTTTAGTAAATTTAGACATAAAATATATAATCTTCATATAAGATGAAGCAGTCAGCGGAATTTAGATATTAAAGACAGGATTTAATAACATGGGCTTGTGTATAATAACACTTCTGTCTTAACTTGTCATAAATGACATATACTACATTGAACAGCAAGGGGAAGCATGATGATTTTCTTATATAAGTAAATATGCATAACAAGTCATGTAATTGCCTTAACTTGAATTGTAGTTTTTGTAACCCATCTTGACCATATATAATACTTAAGCGGTTACCAAGGTAACTAATGTTTTATACATGACATCAAACTGATAAAGTTGTTCAAGAGAAACAATAGAAACCTGAACTTGAAATTCCACAGAAAGTAACAATCATATTCTGAACAAATAATATTAAATTGACAATAATCACTCAGTTTAACCTTTCCTGATTATATAAAATAGAATGTTGCCATTTAAATCTAAAAACTTTCAGTATATGCCATAAAATGGCAATTTAGAAATATGGAAAGGGAATTTGTAATCAATCACAATAAGTGAATTTGTTGTTTTTAACCTACAATTTCACTCAATTTATACTAAGAAATGACAGATATGAAATCCTTAAGTGTAGGAAATGGGGTAAAGAGGGATGCACTGATAATTAAAATGTACTAACTTTCATCAATGGTCACATAAAACAAACTTGATGCTTTAAGTAAGTTAGCAACAAACAAAGTGATTACTTAAATGCTGGCAAACAATGAAATATAACTTCTGATATATCCAGTAAAATACACTGTATTACAAACATTAGGTATAAATACTATTACCATCTATTTATATTAAGTAATAAGTTTTGAATGACTTCATCAATAATGGTGACTATGTTAAATAACTGTGTGCTATAAATCTTTTACTGAGGTTTTATATACTATACATCCTACTTTACTATGACTGAATTGCTTGTTATCTATCTTTCATGTAAATATTAACTGCTTATACAGTAAGTAGATACTTACATTGTATTAGAATTCTGTCTAATCTACAATAGTATGATATCTGTTCAAAATAATATAAATATTGCTTATTCATATTACAAATATTCTCCATATGATAATTCAATTTATGGAGCTCAGATGTTCTGGATTGTCAAGGTATGAGTGACAATATGATGGACTTAGGTTTATCCATCAGATTTGGAATGATTTTCATTCCATGGCTAGTGCGGATCTTAGTTTTGTTAACATTTATTCATTTAAATTTGTTCCACAAAAACATTTTTAGTATGCCTGACCAAAACATTATTTTATTGGTAAACACTCAAAGTATAAAACTGATAATTTCCTTTAAAAGCTCAAACATATACTTTATAGTTATCAGAAGAAAATGTTTAAAAATCATAATAAAACAAAAAATACATAGTCTAACCTAAGATGCATTTAACTTTATCACCTTTAAATACCAATGGCTTAAATAATCCTAGCAAGAGATCAAATCTACTGAAATATTTAAAACTGAATAAAGCACACATTGTCTTCTTTCAAGAAACTCATTTCAAAACAAATTACAATTACAAATGGAATCCTAAGGAATATGTGATATTGGCGCAATTCACTTATAAGACAAAGACAAAAGGGGTAACAGTTTTATGGAAAACAAATGTGATTAACCCAGAAATCATTTATAAGTATGAAGATAAAGAAGGCCTTATTATTATTATAGTTAAATATAATAACAGAATATGGACCCTAGCCAATCTATACTGGTTCCCAGGCATTGGAACAGGAACTGTTAAAAAAACACGTGGATTTCATTTCCAATAATTATAAAGGCAACTTAATATTAGAAGGAGATTTTAACTGTATATTTGATATTTCTGAAACTACAAATAAAAAAACGCTGCATACATCTGCTGTATCAAAAGCTTTAAACAAGTGGGTAGAATCATTTCATCTTGTAGATACTTTCAAATTTAAAGAAGATAAATCTTTGTTGTTTTCCCATCAAGATCACAGATTTGGTACCCAACCTAGAATAGATAAAAGATTTGCTGCTCATGACTTACACTCTAAAATCATTAATTTCTCAATCACTCCCTGTCCCTTTTCAGACCACAATTCATTAATACTAAAACTTCAAAATGGGTTGTTGTTGTGTCTTTTGGCTTTTCCCGGTTAGGGGTCGCCACAGCGGAACTCCGGTCCGCTAATGATTGGCAGTAGATTTTTACATGCTGAGTTGCCAGCTCTGAAACACAACCTTCAACAAAGGTACGCTCATTCACCCATGTCTCCACACAGAAGACGCTCTAGCTGAGAATTGAAGAGGACAACGTCTTACTTTGAGGCGACAATGCTACCGCAGCACCACCACCGCAGTACTAAAACTTCAAAATGGGTACGAACCATTAATCTTTAACTCCAGAATTCCAGCATATATAACTAAAATTAAAGAGTTCAAACTCTGGTTATTACCTGAATTACAGTTCTTCTTAGATATCAATTACACCATAGAGATAAATAAAATAATGATATGGGACTCACTGAAAGCTTACATATATGGTAAAACCCTAACTTGGTATAAAAAAAAAAAAAAACAGAGAATGTGATTCTGAATTATTAGATCGACAATCCAAACTTTTATCTGTAAAAGTTGAAAAAAATCAAAATCATTTGGAGATGAAAAAGAAAGTAGAAGTATTAAACAATAAATACAATGAAATTCTAACACATAAAACTAGTTTAGCTTTAGAAAAACTAAAAATTAATACCTTGGCCACTTCTCCAAAATATCTACATAATTTATCCACAAGAATCAAAATACAATCAAAAGCTAATAACATTAAAAGTATCTTCCATGAAAAGAAAGGGAAAAATGTCTTGGATATAGGTGACATTCTTGATGCCTATAGAAATCACTATATGGAACATTTCCAAAAAGAAAATATACACATCGATCAATTAAATCTAGATGAAAAATGTTCTAATATAAAAAAAACCTGAAACAATAAAGCTGGATCTATAAGCACCCATATCATACAAAAAAATTACAGATACAATAAAAGAGGGTAAAAATAATAAAGCTCCAGGTATAGATGGTATAATTATGGAAATATATAAACTTTTTCCTTCAAAGATACTATACACTATCCCTCTTCCATAAAACTCTATAAGAAATTCAGTCACAAGCTTTAATACCACCCTCTTGGAGATGTACCTTAATCACACCAATCCTAAAGGAAAACAAATCCCCAAACCTCTGTACCTCATATAGACCCATATCATTATTAAATAATGACTATAAGATATTTATGTCAATATTAACTAACAGAATGAAAATACTACTATCCAAAACAATAAATAATGATCAAACTGGATTTATATATCATAGACACACACGACAATATTAAAAGGATCACTTCTCTTATAGATTATGTTAATAAAGAAACACTCATAATTGGCTTAGATATAGAGAAAGCCTTTGATTCCCTAAATTTTGACTATTTATTCAAAATCCTAATGCTATTTGAATTTCCTGCATCCTTTGTTCATCTCCTAAAGAATATATATACAAATAATTTAGCATATGTCAAGTTAGATCCTTTTACCTCTGAATCTATACATATAACAAAAGGACTAAACAGGGATGCCCTATGTCACCGATTCTATTTGCTCTGGCTATTGAAATATTGGCAGATTCAATTCGTAACAATGTAAAATCAAAGGAATAGATGTTTATGAACAATACAATTCTTAAATAATGCTACTTGCTGATGACATATTACTAACATTATCTAATCCAAAAGAGACATTAGAAGAACTAGATATATTAATTGGCAAATTTCACATGACTTCAGGACTCCATTTCAATAAATCAAAATCAAAATTTTTATTTTTAAGTTAAGAAAAAAGAACTGCAGACTAAGGGGGATCACATCATAGGGAAACAAGAATCTACCTTAAAATATCTAGGAATTGAGTTATGCAAGGTTAACAATGAATTAGTCTAAAAAAAACTACAATAATATCATCAATACAATTAAAATCTCTGTGGAAAAATGGAACAAAATAATATTAACATTTGAAGATGTACTATAGTTAATAAAAACGGTTTTACTGCCCAAGGTCCTATACATATCCTTGGCAATACAACTGTTACCAGAAAGGAATATACTTAAAGAAATAAATTCATGCTTAATAAAAATTTTATGGTTTCCCAAAAGAAACAGAATAGCTTTAATACATCATATCAGACCATGGAAACAGGGAGGATTAAACTTTCCTGATATAGAAACATATATAAAAGCATCAATATTTAAAATAATCTCAGACTGGATAAGTCCAAATTACTCTGCAAATTGGAAAGAATTACTAACTGTAATATCAATAAATGAATTTGATTTACAAAACAGATAAAAACAACTTGCCATGGCACATATTATGTATTGGTATGCAATATAACATAACTAAACCCACCAAAACTCGTATTATTAATTATTACATTGACTCATTTAGGAAAATTATCAATGCAAATACAGATTAAAAATCTGGTTTGATCTTTTAACACCATTTATAGTCACAAAATAATAAAATATATAAAGAAATTATTAATTCCTGGGAACAGAAAGGATTTGTTTGTTGGCTCCAATGTATCAAAGAACTAAAAAAAGAAGTTATGCCTTACCATAACGTTCCATCTGAATTGTTGATCTTCTTCCATTCATCACTGATGGGTATGGTTCCGAACCCTTGGAACAGAGTCAGGCAAATGCCAAGCTAGCGTACACCAAACTCTTGAGCCACGCTACTACCCACAATGCCCTTCATCCCATACCTCAGACTTAGTTTGCAGAACCACAGTAGCAATATATATATATATACATATATATATATATATATATATATATATATATATATATATATATGTGTGTGTGTGTGTGTGTGTATAAGAAACAAGAACAGAAAAAGAAACAGAGGTAGAGGCCATCTCTGAGCAAACACCCTAACACCAAAATGACCCAAAGATCTGCCAGGAGCCTTGGTGGGGGAAGGTGGGAGGGTGTGATGAATGGAAGAAGATCAACAACTCAGATGGAACATTATGGTAAGACATAACTTCTTTATCTGAAGTTGTTAATCTTCTTCCATTCCTCACTGATGGGACAGAGTCCCTAGCTACTACAGAATCTGGGTGGCCATCATGGAAGAACATTCTGGAGAACCATAGAACCAAAGCCAGCTCTACCCCTGGAGATCAGATCCAATTTGTAATGCTTGATAAAGGTATGGGTTTAGCCCAGGTGGCAGCTGCACAAATATCCATGGAAGCCCTAGCATGAAAGGCGACAGAAGCGGCCACAGCTCTAGTGGAATGAGGTTTAATGTGGCCAGGAGCTGATTCCTCCTCCAGAGAATAAACAAAGGAGATGCAATCCCTAAGCCATTTAGACAAGTTAACCTTAGACACTGCCGATCCCTTTCTAGAGCCTGCAAAGGCAACAAAAAGCTGATCTGACTTTCGAAAAGACTTTGTCCTGTCCAAATAAAACTGCAACTGTCTGTGGACATCCAAGGAAAGGAGACAGTATTCCCCTTTGTTGGTATAATTAGGGTAAAACATGGGTAACTCAATGGACTGATTAACAGAGAATTCCGAAAACACCTTGGGTAAGAAAGTGGGATTGGTGCGAAGTGATACTCTGTCCTTATGGAAAATCAAATAAGGACTTTTAATGCATAATGCTTGCAGCTCTGATACACATCTGGCTGAAGTAACTGCCACCAGAAACAAGGTCTTCCAGGACGGAAACTTCACATCACAGGTTGCAGCAGACTCAAAGGGAGGTAGAGTCAAAGTTTGAAGCACCCTAGCCAAATTCCATGATTCCACACATTGCCTAATGGGAAGTCTAGAATGAAAAATTCCCTTCAAGAAAGTCTTACACAGACGGGAAGAAATAATAGGAATTCCGTCTGAACCATCATGGAAATTGGAGATGGCAGCTAGATGCACCCGAATCGTGGATGCAGAAACCCCATTAAGGAAAAGCTCAGTCAGGTATTGAAGAACCATACCTGCTGAAACAGAAAGAGGATCCAGAGACAGCTCTTGTGCCCACAAGGAAAAATGTTTCCACTTGTCTTTTTAAAGTTTTCTGGTAGAAGGTTTGTGGGAGGCCAAAATAATATTCTGTACCAGAGAAGAAAGTGACTCAAGCCTGGCTACTAACGGAATTGGAGCAACCAAGCTGTCAGTTTGAGAATGGCCAGATTTGGAGACGACAACCCTTGGGGGTGAGAGATAAGATCCTGATGGAAGTCTAGAATCCAAGAGGGTTGGAGCAGGTATGGCTGAAGGAAGGGGAACCAAACCTGACAAGGCCAGAACGGGGCAATGAGAATCATTCTGCTTCTCAACCGAGTAGCTTTCCTTAATACCAGTGGTATCAAGGGAATGGCAGGATAAGCGTACAGGAGACCTGTGGGCCAATCGAGAGTCAGAGCATCTCTCAGGGACACCCCTTGTGGAGGAAAAAGGGCAAAGTAGCTGCTGCACTTCGCACTGGAGGGGGAGGCAAACAGATCGCAGCAAGGCCGACCCCAGCGGTTGAAAATTTCCTCCGCCACTTCTGGGTTGAGAGACCATTTGTGAGGAAGCAGGATGCATCTGCTCAGCCTGTTCGCCTGTCCGCAATCACATTGGAACTCCCCAAGATGTGTGTAGCAATCAGGAATCAGTTGGTAGCGATCGCCCACTGCCAAATTCTCATGGCTTTGCGGCAAAGGGGTAAGATCTGGTCCTTCCCTGCTTGTTGATGTACCAGACCACAGACATGTTGTCGGACTGGATAGCAATCGGTCCGAGAGGAAGAAGAGGGTGGAGAGCTTGTAACACCAGTAACACAGCTCTAAGCTCTAGAACGTTGATGTGTAAGTCAACTTCTAGAGGAGACCACGTGCCTTGAACAGATCTTCCCTGAAAATGGCCCCCCCAACCTATCAGCGTCACCGTGGCGCTGGGCTGAAAAGGTTGAAAGGGGCAACACTACAGACTTCCGTCCATTCTCATCCACCAGAGGAGATCCTGCTTGCAAAAATAGGTGATGAGGATTATTGCATTCAAGGGATGATGACTGTATATCCATTGAGTTTGAAGAAGCCACTGTAACAGATGCATATGAAGCCTGGCCATTGGAACAATGGGAATGGCTGCCGGCATGGAACCCTGAGCCTGCAGAACTGCCCTTGCAGACACTTTCCTGCACTCGAGTATCACTTGCACTCGTGTTCTCAGTCTTAAGAGCCTGTGATGAGGAAGAGATATTAGACCAAGTTGAGTGTTGAATATAGCCTCTGTGAATTCCAATTGTTGTGAGGGCTGACAGTTTGATTTTTCCTAATTGATAGTAATACCCATAGATTCCGCTGGAGACAGAGTGTGTCGTAGGGCCTTGGTCAGTAGACGCTTGGTGGGGGTGGAGAGGAGCCAATCATCCAGATAAGGAAACACCTGAAATCCGTGCAGTCTCAAGTGAGCTGTCACCACTGCTAGACATTTCATGAACACTCTGGGGGCCGTCGAGAGACTGAAAGGCAGGGCTCTGAATTGAAAATAATAGGCTCCCAGCCATAAGCGCAAAAGCCTCTTGGAGCGTTTGTCCATTTTGATGTGGTAATACGCATCCCAGAGATCTAGGGAGCACATCCACACACCCTCTCGAAGACATGGAAGGATGGATTGAATAGTGACCATGCGGAACTTGGTCTGTATAACTGACTTGTTCAAACGACTGAAATCCAGAATGGGCCTCCAGTCCCCCGTCTTTTTTGGCACCAAAAAGAGTCTGTAGTAGAACCCTAATCCGCATTGATCTGGGGGGACCTTCTGGATGACTCGCTTTAGAAGAAGCTTCTTGATTTCGGAAGCTGCCTCCTCCCTTTGACTGGGTGGAATGTCGGGAAGGGAGAATTGAGGTCTTGGAAAGGATGTGAGGGGAATGTGATAGCCTCTCTGGTGATAATTCTCTGCACCCATAGATAGTCAGTAATGGAGGACCAGGCTGCTTGGTGCAGAGAGAAACGCGCCCCGACTGCTTCCAGTGGAAAGCAATCAGGCAATGCTTCAGGAGCGCTGATAGGGCCTACCGAAGAAAGAATCTCTGGAGCCCTGATTCCAGTAACCCCCTCTGCTCCTAAAGGGACATCTTCCACCGCCGGACCCTCCTCTGTCTCTGGAGGAGTCCTCGCCATGTGCGTCACAAAGGAAACCTTGCGACTTCTTGTGCCACATCTTTCCACTCCTCTGATTCCTGGAGAAGGAATGCTGAGGTTTGGAGAAGCACAGGCCCACGGCAGACAAGGTCTTTCCATCCTGCTCGCACCTGGCCAAAGTATCCTTGATCTTAGAACCAAAGAGTGAGGAGGGCTCAATAGGGGCGTTCAAAAAGGAAGACTTGAAGGAATCTGGTAGGTCAGAAATGAGCATCCAGGCATGACATCGGACAACCACGCCAGCACCTGCTGCTCCTTCTGTTGTGTGGGAGAGCCACCTCATGGAGGAATTCAAAATCGCTTCAAGGGTGGCAAGTTGGGAGGCCACGTCATGTGCTCCATCCGACACTTGACCCGTGAGGCTACCAGAGAGTTCGGAAATAAGATCTCTCTGGAGTCTCGTAAAGTGTGTCAAGAAATTTCAGCGAATGCACGGCAAAGGTCGCTGCAGCAAAGACTCGCTTCCCTAGCCTGTCCACCTCCCGGGACTCCCTGTTGGGTGGGTGAACAGCCTGACTCTCTTTTGCCAAGTACTTCTTTGTGACCACAGCATCTACAGGCAAGCCTTTCGACCAATGGGGTTGATCCTCTGGAGGAAAAAGTACTTTGTCTGATCTCCTGGGGATAGCTTCTACTGAATCCGGACACTTCCATGCTCGCTGCACGATGAATTTGACCAACTCATCTGCAGGAGGGGTCACCCAGGACGTATTGGGCCAGGAACAGAAAGCTTGTAAGAATACAGACTCCTCTGGGGAAGGGGTGGAAGATTTCCATTCACCAGCTGACTCAAAATCTCCAAGATGTCCCCAAAGGAAACATCGACAGGGGGTGATCTAGGGGAACCTTCCCCATCACTGTAATTCGTATCCTCAGTAAGGGACTCTTCAGATGAGTCCATGTGTTTTCTTTTGCACACCCTCTTCTGAGGGGGCTCTTCGGTGGGAATGTCCAAAGAAGCCTCAGAATGGGGGGTGCTTTGGATTAGTGGTCCCCTGCCAAGGGCTGGCAATGGCTGAGTAAGGGGGGAACACCAAAGGGGGAGCTGACTGAGGAGGATTGTTAGCCGCCAGCACCCTCTCCATAATCCGGAAGGCAGGCCCACCCGAGGAGGGATGGGAGCCTGAAACTGAAGAGGACTGAATCGGAACCGGGGTCACACCCCACTCCAAATGGCCCACCTTCAAGACTGACGTTTGAGAAGGGTTCAGTGCAGAAATAACTCTCGGATCTGAGACAGGAGCTGAGAAGGGTGTCGGTGCTGGGGCCAGAACCGAATATTCCACCCTCAAAGCAAGGGATTGAGTAAGGTGAGCTGTTGTCTGAACTGAAGCCCACCAGGACTAAGATTCTTCAGGCATCAAAGCAGTAGGCGCCAAAGGAAGGGGTCCCATTGAAAGCAATGGGCAAGGGGGCCTTGGGACCGAAAGTTCCCCATCAGGAGAATATGAAGGAGTCAAAGGAGGAAAAATCCCAACACCTGGAGCGGAACAGGGTCTGGAGATTCCTCTTGCAGTCAATACCTGATCCACGAGATGGACAATGTCTATTTCAGACACGCTCCTGGCAGACCTAATCGATTCAGGCCGATCCAGAAAAGGACAGTAGGGTTGCCTAGCAAATGGGTCCACAGAAGACGAATATCTGGTCCGTGCTAATGAACTCAATGGAGCCAAGGATTTTGATTTGAATTGCGTAAATGGTAAAGTCGGCACCGAGAGGGAACTCGGAGCCGAAGTCACAATCGGGGTAATAGTCAAAATTGGATCCAAGGTCATCGGAGCCAGAGCCTGTAAAGGCGAGGTCGGTGCCGAAGTGTCCTGAACCAGACTGGTCGGAACTGAAGAAACCATCGGTTCAGTAGTTGTCGGTGCCCAGCCCGGCACCAATTCAGATTTCCCAGAAACTGTGCTAGGTGCCAAAATCGGTGGCACTGAGACAGCAAGTCGATGCCCGGAGGAAGATCTACCAGTCTTAGATTGATGATTTTTGCCCCTCTCACCAGCCGGTGAAAAAGGGTCTGAGTGAGGACGCTTCTTATCCTTGCCTGGAGGGGTTGAGACCTCCGCAGAAATAGCCTCAGACAAAAGCGAGGAAAGCAATCCTTTCAAAATCAACTTGTTGTGCCATTCATTGAACGTCTGTTGACTAAAACTCGCACAAATATCACAAGGGGGAGTTGCAGAAAGATGTGAGACGCCCAAACAATAAACACATTTGAAATGCAAGTCACTTTTAGGTAATTTACCACTGCACGGCGTGCAATGTTTAAAACCAGAACTACTCTTTTTCTCAGACATACTAACACTCGCTCAAACAGAGAAAGGAAGAAGAAAAAGAGCCAGACTACCAGCAATGGTATGAAAAGTTACCACGAGGGTGGTAAAAGTAAAGAAAAAGGCAAGAAAATGCCAACAATGGTAAGAAAAAGGAATACCTGTGGGTAGAGCTAGACTACAAGAAAACACTAAGAAAAATTTTTGGAAGAAATACACTTTTGAATAATTCAAAACTACTTAGCTGGAGAGCTAGGTAAAAACGCTGCTATATGGCTGCACGGCAAATGAGATCTGGGGTATGGGATGAAGGGCATGTTGGGTAGTAGCGTGGCTCGAGAGATTGGTGTACGCTAGCTTGGCATTTGGCCGACTCTGTTCCGAGGGTTTGGAACCGTACCCATCAGTGAGGAATGGAAGAAGATTAACAAGATGTTTTAGATATGCAAGTAATAAAAAACTACATACAAAATTCCCCAACAGGACTGGCTAACTTTACAGAGTATTCTGTCATATTCGTAAGATTTAAGTAGAATAATTAACAATTCTTCATTTAAAGAAATACCTAAATTTACGAAATACATATATGAAATCATATATAATGACTTTGACATGGGAAACAGTATTTCAAAATTTAATCCACGGTGGTGCAGCGGTAGCGTTGTTGCCTCACAGCAAGAGGTTCTCCCGTTCGATTCTCGGCTGGAGTGCAGGGAGTGCCTTCTATGTGGAGTCTGCATGTCCTCCCTGCGGTTGAGTGGCATTCCGAAAGACATGCGTGAATGGGCGGGCGTCGAGCTGGCAACTTGGCACTGTAAAAATCTACTGCCAATCATTAGCGGACCGGAGTTCCGCTGTGGCGACCCCTAACCAGGAAAAGCATTGATAAACTATAAAATAACACCCAAAACCTCATATTGGAAATATATAACAAAAGGACACTCAATACAGTTAACTGAAGATATTAAAACAAATATCTTATCGATAAAATACACATCCTTTACACAATACTGGAAAGTTTTTAATTGGAAATGCTTGCACAGAGCATTCTTAACTCCAGACAGAATCAGTAAAATTAGTTCTTCCATAAAAGGAATATGTTGGAGATGTGAGCAAGTACACAATGCAGATTGGAACCACATTTTCTTTGACGGTGTTAAAATTAAGCCATTTTGGAATGGTATTATTAATAATGTTCTACAAGCTTTATTTAATTAATCATTTTATTTAACTAAAGCTCTTGTATTATTAAATGTGAATGAAGGTCCTCATTTGAATAGGTCAAACATGTATAGTACGGACCATACTTGCAATTTCAAGGAAGTGTATAATAAGAAGATGGAATACAAACACAATACCAACTTTGGAAGACTTCCACAGCCTACTGAAGACCAAAGCATTATTGGAAATTAAAGAACTAAGAATTTATCCAAAGCCATTTATCAACAACCCTTGGATAAAAGTCTTATCGTTGATTGACACTTTACAATAATTGATCAGACACTCTGACAATGGATTGGACATACTTATAAAGTACCTGTATACATTAAGATCTGTTATAGTGTCAGGCTAATGTAAAGAGTGTACATAGTTATTTAAGATGTTATGTACAAATACTATGGAAGTCATTCAAATGTATTTGAAAAAATAAAAAATAAAATTTGAGAAAAAAAAATAATCTACCAATTCTCCAAACCATCATCAACCAAATATGCATATTTACTACACTATCTCCAAAAACAGGACACCACGGCTATGCTCTTCTCAAAGTTAAATGACTCCCAGTCCAGCAATATGTTAATTTCTTACCTGGCTTTCTTATCATAAAACTACTTAATCAAAATTTCCCATTTTTCCAGCAGGTTACCAAACCTTTCATCTTCTTACAGCAAAAAATCTGGACAAAGCCTGACAGAATGGGGGGACAAAGGTCCAAAAATAGGAACAGGTTTTAAATATTGCACTTATAAAGTTAGAAAATTGCCAGAATAATACGATTTTCTTACCAAAGGATATGGAGTCTGAAACACAAATGTATACCATTATTTAGTGACTTGAATCCTCAGATCATTTCAGTGACTTGCCAGAAAAATCGCAAATTTTATGAGGAACAGACCAAAAAATATGAGGCAAAAATCTAGACTTTCTGCAAAAATCTGGACAGTTGAGAGGTATGCAGGTTACATATTAGAACCTCATCAAATAAACTTTGGTCCGTTCCTCTTAAAGGTTCATCTCTAAAAACTCCTAGAACTAAGCTGTACTACACTGAACACAGTTTTTCATAAACTGTCCCCTCAACTGTGGAAATCCCTCCCAGTAACCTTAAAGGGAATCTAATTATATTCAATTTCAAAAAGCTCATTCAAAATTAAGCTAAATATTAATGCTTCCATAAAATGGAATAATATGAACAAATTATCCATATCCCTACTACATTACATTGTATTCGCTCACATTTTCATATCATACATTTTTTGTTATCCTTTATTTCAATCAATTTTTCTCTTTCTTGTCCTCCCCTTCTCACTGCCTCCTCAATAACTCAATTTTCTTCACCCCCTTGCCTTCTGTCTCCTCACACAGTTCTCACACAATCTCACTCTAACTTCCTCTATCTACTTCTACATTCATGTACTCTCATTCCTCTTTTTAGTCTACTCCGGTGTTAACTTTATAATATTGCAAATAACTGTCATACTGTATTCAAATTTCTCTCAATTTGTGTATGCACATTACTCACTGCTTGTTTTAACTTAGACATTTGGCAGGCTTGAAAAATGGAAAAATGGTCCATTTTGATCATCGCTCTGTCCTGGATAACAAGTGTGTGTGTGTGTGTGTGTGTGTGTGTGTGTGTGTGTGTGTGTGTGTATATATCGACCTATATCAATAGCTATATATTTATTATAAACAGACTGCATGGGCTTGCACTGGGCAGCACCTAAAAAAGAGGCAGAAAGAGAACCGACAGTACAACACTGGAGTGAATCTTGGATTGGGAAAGGGATGCAGCACTATAGTTGCTACAATATTTCCTATAACACTTCTATTATGTGCTCAGCTTCAGCTCAAGGGATACATATTTCTTATACTAATGGAAAGCAGAAAAGAAAAAAAATGGAAAAATCCTTTCTCCACATCAGCTGCACTTAATCCAGCCATCCACAACCAATGTTTCCCATTTTTGCACATAGGGTCAGGGTGTCACCTCAATAGTGACACTAATCTAGAGCCAAGGTTCACACTGCAAGGTGGCAAGTCCTATGATGGCTGTTCTTCCATAACACACACACACACACACACACACACACACACACACACACACACACACACACACACACACACACACACACACACACACACACACACACACACACCCCTATGGCCAATTTAACACATCCAATACACCTAATACAGGTCTTTGGTATGTGGCAGGAAACTGAAGCAAACACAGGGAGGACATGCAGACTTCTTCACAGAAGGCACCCTAGATGAGAATTGAACTGAGGAACTTCTTCTTGTGAGCTGACAATGCTATCTGCTGCACCATGCTTTTATTAAATAGTTTGTCTTCAGGTTATATATTTAACAATTCTTCTTATCCAAAGCTACTCATGTTTACTTTAAACAATTTCAAATGGTACAGACATTTTGCGTTATTAATGTAATAGTGTTAATCAACTTTTCATTAAAAAAACATGAAAATAACTTTATGTATACAGAACACAAATATCAGTAGTGACATAAGTTTAATAAAAATATTCTAACCTTATTTCAAACTTGTATTCAGTGATTCTTTGCAGTATCACAGGACTGGGTACATGGGATTCATCACTGCCAGTAGAAATATTCTTCAGAGCACTTCTCAGAGCATTCAGCTAAATAAATAAAATACAAATGTAATTCCACTTCATGTAAGACTTTTAAAATGTTAAATATGTTAATACCAGCAGAAAATTTAAAATAAAGAATAGTTGTGTAAAATCATACCACAACCACAGATGTCCTTCTCTTCCATGTTGCAGTATTTTAAACTCTTGGGTTTTCCCCTCTTGCTACCCGAACTTCCAGCCAGTATACAAAAGCTTACAGTCACTGTTACGTATATAGGACATCTGAAGTTGGCTTAGGGAGCGTGGGCCATAAAAGTGACAGCTACATGTACCATTCCTCAGAACTGAATGCCCCAATTAGATCCCAGTCCCAGGACAGTTGTATAGGCTCTGTGCCATCCAAGAAGAGAGAGTTCAGATGGAGAGAAAATGGTAAGGTGGGAGGGAATGAATACTGCAACATGGAAAAGAAGGACATCTATGATTATGGTAAGACTTTACACAAATATTCTATGTCTTTCTAGTCTCATGTTGCAGTATTCCAATCTCTTGGGTGAGTGCCAAAGCTCAGAGGGAAGAAGAGGGTGGTGGTATGGAGCTACTCTCCACAAAGCCATGCAGGACTGCCCTAGGAAACCCCATTCTGGATCTGGAGACATGATCCAACCTGTAATGTTTAGTGAAGGTATAGACAGATGACCAAGTAGCTGCCTCTAAGATGGAAGCAGTGTCCAATCCTTTGAAGAAGGCCCCAGATGAAGCCATGACTCTAGTGGAGTGCGCTTTAATTTTGGATTTGAGCGGTTTCCCCATGGAATGTGCAGCACAAGGATATAGCTTTGGAGATCCAAGCAGAAATGGTCTGCTTCGTCACCGCCTTTCCCAAGGCTCTAGGGTGGAAGGAAACAAATAATTGGCCTGATTTTCTAATGGCTTTAAGTCTTGTCAAGGTAAATCTAAGTTGTGTGTGAACATCAATGGGATGTAAGACTCTCTCACTGTCATTTTGGGGATGAGGGAAAAAGTGGGCAGGTGAATACCCTGATTTAAGGATAGCTCATTGACCACGTTGGGCATAAAGGAAGGGTTGATCCTCAGGGTCACTCTATCCTTCTGGAAGACGAGGAAAGGAGGTGTTTCCATGAAGGCCTGGAGATCTGACACTCTTCTGGCTGAAGCCAGGGCCACAAGGAGTAGAGTTTTCCAGGTGCAAGGTTTCAGAAATGCCTTGGAAGCTAGTTCAAAAGGGGAAACTGAGTTTCTCTAGAACGTAATTCAGATCCCATGGAGGAGGGACCTGCTTCCTGGGGGGGGGGGTCTGAGGTGTACCATTCTCTTAACAAATAACTTTGAAGGGAGATGGGAGGCTAGAGGAGAATCAAGAGGCAGACAAGCTGAAATAGCAGCAAGGTGTGCTTTGACAGAGGAATATGCAACCCTGCTTGCACAAGTTCACAGATAGGACAGCACTAAGGGGTCCTCACTTTACAAGGGGTCTAGTTGTCTTTGTTGAGACCACATGGAGAGGACTCTTCCATTTAGACAAATAAGATCTCCTAGTATTAGGTTTACTGGCCTCCTGCAGTACTGCTAGCATGTCCTCAGTGTAAAGGTGTCTAGAAGGGATTAGAATTCTATCACCCACAGGGTTAAATTCAGAGATTCCAGGTGGGGATGGATCAGTGATCCCTTTTCTTGTGTGCGAAGGTCCACTCTGTGCGATAACTTGTGGTGATTGCCCTTGGATAAATGCATCATGGGGAACCAATGCTGTCTTGGTCAAAAGCGAGTCACCAACAAGATTTCTGGTTTGTTCTGCTGGATCTTCAGCAGGACTTTTTGAAGTAATGGGAAGGGGGGAATGCATACAGAAACATCCCGTTCCATGAGATGCAGAAGGCGTCCGTTGCCCTTGTTAAGGGACTGGGTAGCCTGGTGCAAAACAGTGGTAGTTTTCTGTTCAGGGGGGAGACAAACAGGTCTATTTGAGGTGTAACCCCACCTGTGGATAATGTCCAGAAACACAACCCTGAGACGCATCCATTCATGGAACTGTGACATGAACCTGCTCAAGATGTCTGCCTGAACATTCTGAGCTGAAGGGATATAAACTGCCTGCAGGGAGATTCCATGTTGGGCTGCCAGGTCACAGGCCCTGAGAGCAAGTTTGCAAAGCAAATAGGATTTGGTTCCTCCCTGTTTGTTCACATACCAAAGAACTCTAGTACAAGTCTGTGAACAAGAGGCCCTTGTTTAAGGGCATGAAGAAAGGCTGTCAGGACAAATATGACTGCTCTCATTTCCCTGATGTTGCTGTGATGATGCCTGAAGGTGTGTGACCAGGTACCCTGCACTTTCAGGCTGCCCAGAGTAACCCCCCAACCCAGATCTAAGGCATCTGTGTATATCTCGTGGACAGAAGGAAGAGGTTTCAGTGGAAGTCCTGGGTTGAGCCTAACCTGGTTTAATCTCCACAGAATCTCCTTCCTCAGACAAGGGAGGAAGGGGATGATGAAGTCAAATGGGTATACTGTTGGGTCCATACGGATTTGAGGTGCCATTGTAATTTTCTCATGTAGAGTCTTGTCAGAGGTAGCATGGGAATAGTGGAGGCTATGTAACCCAGTAGCCTGAATTATTGTCTGGCTGTCAAAGCAGTGACTTTGAGGACAGTGGCCAGGCATTGGATCAGGGTTTCCACTTTCTGGGGTGGGAGGAATGTCCTCATAACATCTGTCCTTATTCTGCACCCCAGAAAAACCTTGTCCTTGGAAAGACTCAAGTTGGACTTGGGAAAGTTTATGTTGAATCCCAGAGCCTGCAGGAGGGAGATGACTTTAGCAGGGATCTAGAGCATTATGCCTGAATCAGGAGGATGCCCAGGTATGGAAAAATTTGGATGCCTTGGACCCTGCAGTATGCCACCACAGGAGCCAGGCATTTGGTGAAGACCCTTAGAGCAGTAGAGTCCAAAGGGCAAGGCTTAGAAAGTACAGTTTTGTACCTACCATAAATGTAGATGTTCGAGTGTTCACCCTGCTGCAGTCATCACACTTGGGTTATCCTGTCGTCAGGCGGTCCCGCAGTCGGCCGGATTTCCAAAGTCTTGGTCCGACGTCGGTTGCTGTCGCCTCATCCCTGACATCAGTGCGCCAGGGGTACATATATTGCAACCAACGCCATTTTCTTCAGTTTTTCTTGCCCCAGATGTCAGGTGCCCCCAGAAAGGTGATCCAAATTAGTACCAAATGGTGTGAACACTGTACAAACACAAAATCCCTTCAGGTATAAGCAAATACATCAGTAAGGCATAGCAGAGATTTAGCCAGTAGATCAGAGGGGTTGGAGGGAGGGTAACCTGGCATGAAGGAAGGATTAGTTCGTAGAGAAACTGTCTTGATGAAAAATGAGGAAAGGTTCCACTGCCATTAGTGCCTGGAATTCTGAGACTCTCCTAGCAGAAGTTATTGCCAGGAGCAGGGCAGTCTTCCAGGATAGGAACTGAAGGTCTGCAGAGAATGCTGGTTCAAAGGGAGGTAACGTTAGTTTTTCCAGAACAAAGTTGAGGTCCCATGTTGGTGTAAGAGTTCTTCTAGGTGGTCTAATGTTTTTTGCCCCTCTGAGGAACTGCCTTAGAAGAGGATGTGAAAATAAAGGTGGATTTGTGTCGTAGTGAGCTGAAATAGCTGAAGCATGGATTTTAATTGAGGAGAAGGAAAGTCCTTTGTGCAACATCTCAGCTAAATACTGCAGAATGTGAGGCATATGAGGCTGAGTTGTGTCTTGGCATTTAGCTTGGTTCCAGGCAGAAAACCTTTTCCATTTGTCCGAGTAAGCCTTCCCGGTGCTTGGCCTCCTGGCTTCCAGAATAACATCTAGAACTGCTTGTGAAAGAGGGGCTGGGTTGGATGTTTAATAGATTTGCCATGCAGCCAGGTTTAAGGTTTTTAGCTGGCTGTGTAGAATCTGTTTGTTTTGCTGCGTGAGCAAATGAGGTATTAGAGGCAATATCCATGGTGGGCTGTGAGCCATATTCTTCAATAGCGGGTACCAGTGCTGGCGTGGCCAGTCTGGGGCTATGAGAATCAGTCAAAGTTTCTCCTTTTTGACCTTCAAAAGAACCTTTATGAGAAGAGGTAATGGAGGAAAGGCATATGCTGTCAGGTTTTTCCAACTGAAGGAGAGAGCGTCCACTTTCCAAGCTTGATGGTGGAATGCCCTTGTACAAAATTTTGTCAGTTGGTAGTTTTGAGGACTGGCAAACAGGTCTATATTCGGAAGGCCCCACTTTTGAGTTATCATTGTAAATATTTGTGGGTCTAGTTTCCACTCGTGGGGATCTTTGATGTTTCTGCTTAGGTCGTCTGCCAATATGTTTTTCTGTCCTGGCAGTAAGTGAGCTTGTAACTGGACTTGGTAGGCCAGAGCTGTGTTCCATAAGATTATTGCTTGCCTGCAAAGAGGGTAGGAATGTGTGCCCCCTTGTTTGTTTATGTACCACATTACTGTGGTGTTGTCCGTCTTTATTGCAAGTTGTCCTGGATGTAGTAGATTCTTGAAGGCTGTCAGAGCTTTCTGTACAGCTAGCATCTCTTTTTGATTTATGTGCAGTTTTCTTTGTTCTGCAGTCCATAGGCCTTGAATGCATTGCCCTGCCATGTGTGCCCCCCAGGCATAGCCTGAAGCATCTGTTGTGATAGTTTGCCTGGTTGGGGGCAAGGTGAAAGGCTGACCCTTGTTGAGGTGACATGCCTGTGACCACCATAGAAATTCCTGTTGAAGGCAGGGAATGAGAGATATCACTGTGTCCAAGCTGTGGCTGTGTTGAGAAAATACGCTTTTTAGGTACCACTGTAATTTCCTCATATGCAGTTTTGCAAATGGTATTATCAGAATGCAAGATGCCATGAAGCCCAAAGCCTGCAGAATTTTTCTTGCAGTTAATTGGGTCTTTGTTGCCATTGTCTTGAAATATTGAGTCAGTTGTAGTTGCTTGTCCGGTGTAATATAAGCCTTCTGGGCCGTTGTGTCCAAGCTGGCAATCAGGAATGTCATTTTTTGTGAGGGTACTAGTTTTGACTTCTTTTCGTTTACTGTGTACCCCAGACAATTTAGTAGATGCTTCACAAAAGCCAGATGATGTAAGAGAATGTCTTTTCTTTCTGCTTGGATGAGGCAGTCGTCCAGGTATGGATATATTTGAATTCCTCTTTGTCTGCAATATGCAATTACTGGTGCCAGGCATTTTGTGAAAACTCTGGGCGCAGTAGATAAGCCAAAGGGCAGTGCAGAGAATTGATAATGGGTTGAACCTGCAATGAAACGGAGGTATCTTCTGCAACTTTGTCTGATAGGGACATGCAGGTATGCCTCCTTGAGGTCCAACGTTACCAGCCATGCTTCCTTGCCCAACATGGGAAGTAGCTGCTGTAGTGTTAGCATCTTGAATTTTGGGACTTGTAAGTGTTTAGAATTGAAAGGTCCAGAATTGGTCTCCAAGCATTGTCCTTTCTGGGTACTAGAAAGAGCCTCGAGTAAAATCCTTGGCCTTGCTCTTGAGTCTGTACCCACTGAATGGCTCTCATAGCCATGAGAGCTGCAATTTGTTTTTGAGCCTCTGCCCTTTGATTTTGTGACAGGTTTGGCATTCCTCTTTTCATTGGCAAGGTGTCAAAGTGGAATCAGTATCCTCGTAAAATTATTTCTAGGACCCATTTGTCCTTTGTGACCATGTGCCAGTTGTCTGCAAAAAGTGCTAGTTTTCACCCCAAGGGGGCTGACAAAAGAGTTTTGTTTGGCCAGCTGAGGTGCAAGTCATTGAGTTCGCCTTCTGGTGGGTTGAGACCTGTCTACTCCTCCCTTCTGGGTTGGAGTGCCCCATTGGCGAGGTTTATACTGGGCTTGTGGTTGTCCTCTGCCCCTTGGGCGCCTGTATTTACCCCTCTGAGGTCTGTCAGGGGCTGGAAAGGACCAATTTTTTGTTGGCCAGTTTCTGCTGAAGTGAGGGGGTTGTACCTGTAGGAAATCTTTGACTGTCTGCATTGATTTCGCCTTATCTTCCATTTTCTTTAAAACTTCTTCTGCTTTAACTCCAAAAAGAACATCCTGCTGTAAGGGAGCATCTAGTAGTTTTGCTTTAACATGATCAGGCAGACTTTGTTCCTTTAACCAGGCATGCCTACGTATAACTGATCCAGTGACAGCTGCTCTGCAGGAGGCCTCCAAAGAATCAAACCCACATTGTAAGGTATGTTTGCCCACCTGCTCGGTGGCGTGCAACAAATCCTGTACTTCTTTCAATTCAGATTGTTGAGGGAGGGAGGTTATCTTTTGTTTTAACTGAGAGATTAGAAATTGCTGATACTTAAGCATATGAAATTGACAATTAAGTGCTCTCATAGCTAATGTGGCTGAGGTGTAAACCTTTTTCCCCCACCTGTCTAGTGCTCTTGAGTCCCTCTCAGAAGGTACTGGGTTTTTAGCCATGGAAGCCTTAGCCCCCTTGGGACCCTGGGAGATAGTCTCTGGGTCAGCTACTGGGCTTTTGTAAAGAAATTTGTGGGAATCAGGTACTCTGTAGTATCTGTCAGGCTTAGCCGGAGCAGGAGGTAGAGAGTCTGGGTTGAAACTGGATTCTAAATAGACATCATCCACAATATCCAAAACAGGTGGGATGGCTAGAGGTCTGTGTTGGGGGAGTAAAAGAAACTCTCTGAGCCTTTTCTTGGAATCAGAGTAATCCTGACCTTCCCAGTGAAAAAGTTCCCTCATAGTGTGTAAAGTCTCCCCAAAAGAGTAGTCTTCAGGAGGGGAAGCTGAGTGAATAGAGTCCTCAGCATCAGAATCTTCATAAGGAGAGTAGGAATAGTCTTGGTCCTCAGAGGAATCCGAAGAAATAGACAGTTGCTCAGAGGAAGCAGAATCTTCCTCTTGTCTAGGTCTTTTGTCAGGAGACGGCTGTGAACCCCTGATAAGAGAAATCAAATCTTCAGCCATTTTGAGCATCTGTTTCTTAGGCATAGTGCCTTGAACAGGAGACTGAAGTGTAGTCTTTTTAGATTTAGAAGGAGTCTTCGACTTAGAAAACGTTTTGACTATGAGAGTCGTCGGTCTGAAAACGCCTTCAGAAACCGATGGCGTTTCAGAAGCACAGACATCCTTAGAAGGTAAACTGTCGGAAGGTCCTGAAGTAAAAAGTAAAAAATGCACCAAGATAACACACAGCAAACGTTTAATCACAGCAAAGTACAAAGTGGTAAGCGCTTTCACAACCAAAGTTGCTTCATCAGACACCACAGTAAAAAATGCACAGGTTTAAATAGAGATTCTAAAATGCCAATTAATCAATAAAAATCACACAATGATTAAGTAGCAGTGAAAAACAATTAAGCCTCATGCTCAAACTAAAAAAAGCATTGCTTAAAAACATTGTACAAGAAGGAATCAAATACTATACATGAGAAAGCACTTAAAAACTTATAAAATCATTATAAAACATGGGAAAATACTAGGCAGGAAAAAGTTAAATAGAATACTTGGAAACTAATAGTTAAATACATTAGACTAATTTTGAAAGAACTTAGCTAATCTTAATGCTTGAGATGTCTAGCCTTTAAAAAGGGACCAAGGAAGTAGTAGCATTCAAACCAGGATACTTTTCAGCATTAAGTTTCAAAATCCACTTCTGTTCATGTCCCTCTGTGATATTCTCAATGTCACCACCTCTGGGGTTTCTATGAATATATTGTAGAACAAAGAACTTAAAGGAATGAGAATGGCCATTGGACATAACATGATTGGCTAGAGCATTTGATGGTTTATTATTACTAATATCTCTTAGGTGGTCTAGAATACGATCTTTAAGCATTCTATTTGTTTTTCCTACATAAAAGCAGGACATTGTACACAAAAACAATAATAGACCACATCTGTAGATCTGCAATCAGTGTATTGATTAGTGTACAAAGAAAATTTCCTAGTAGGATGTACATATTTATTTTTGCTATATATAAATTGACAAGCACTGCAATTCCTGCATGGAAAAGTACCATGCCGATTGGATCTAATAATAGTTCTAGATAATTCACCATGACATAGATGTTGTTTAAGGGATTTATTATTTCTAAAACTAAAAATAGGAGAATGTCCGACCTTGTCTACCAGTCCAGGCACTTCTTGTAGCAAATACCAATGCTTTTGACTACATCTAAGTATTGATTGATGTTACTGGAAAACTGAAACACCACTCTAAAATCATTACTAGTTCTGTTAGTATATCTTGTATTGTCAACAGCATCACCAGCATTAAAATAAGGTTTACATCTAGTGCTTCTCAGCTTCCAGGCATTAGAGATAGTCTGTTCAATGTCTGCAAGCGAGTATCCCCTATGTAAAAATTCTGTTTTTAAATTAGATAGGGCAACTACTGCATCTTCATCTCTGCTATGCAGTCGCAGTGTTCTGAAAACCTGACCCTTGAGCACGTTCCTAGGAACGTGTCTAGGGTGCATACTAGATTTGTACAAAAGAGTATTTTTTCTAGTGGGTTTAAAATAAATATTACTGCAAAGACTATTTAAAACAGATTTACTAATCTGCACATCAAGGAAACTGATGTCAGTGTTGGAACTATGGTAAGTGAACCTTAAAAAATCAGTAGTTGAATGCAAATATTCCACAAACTGTGCCAAATCAATACCAGAGCCTCTCCACAGCATAAACACGTCATCTACAAAGCGGACGTACCAAAGTATTTGTCCAAGGAATGTATTATTGTTTGACAACACATTTTGCTCTTCCCAGCTGACCAAAGCCAAGTTGGCGTAGCTGTTTGCACATGCAGTGCCCATGGCCACGCCAACTTTCTGCAAAAAGAATTGCTCCTGGAACATAACAATGTTGTTCTCTAGGATAATCTCTAAGAGACTACAAATCAACTGTATCTTAGTGTTGGTGAAACACTTATTCACATAAAGAAAATCCCTAACGCTGTCAACACCCCAGGTGTTAGGTATACTAGTGAATAAGGATTCAATGTCTAATGTAACAAGGACAAAATTCTCATTAACATCAACACTGTCCATTCTATCATAAAGCCTTTGTAAAAACATCTTTGTATCCTTCAATATTGTATGGCAGTTTGCCAACAAACCATGCAAACATCCCTCTACATAAATAGAGAGAGGTTCAGTACACTACCCAGTGCCTGAAACAATAGGACGCATGGGTGGAGATAACAAATTTTTGTGTATTTTTGGTAGGCCATATACCCTGGGAACAAGTGGTTTATACACATTAAAATACTTAAAAGGTGAATCATCTATTAAATTCATGATTAGTAAATCAGAAATTAAAAAAGAAACTTTATCTATAATAGCGTTAACAGTAGGCTTGGACATGCATTGATATGTATGCGTATCAAGTAAAAGTTTCTCCATTTGTGTGATATATAAATCCTTGTCCATTAACACTATACCGCCTCCTTTATCTGCCTGCTTAATAACTATTGAATGTATATTTTGTAATTCTTGCAGGGCTCTGTGTTCATCTACTGTCAAGTTATAAAATGACATACTAGTATCAGTTAAGTTGTTTAATTCTCTAAAAGCAATTTCACATACATCTATGAATCGTTGAATACCTGTTGGTAAAGCTGGAACAAAGGTACTAGGTTTTCTGTATATATTATGTCCTTTATTACCTGCAGTAGTATCTGTAGGAAACAAACACTTCAGGGAAAGACTTCTGCCAAGTAGTCTTAAGTCCTTCAACATTTCTGCTGGGTCGGCCCTCCTTGCAGGAATAAAGGATAAACCTTTATTAAGAACACTAAGCTGTTCACTATTTAACACAAAAGAAGAAATAAGTAAAAGGCTGCGTCGGCCTAGTGCATTCCGTCAAAATATCCGTAGCGGTCTCGGGTTCCAGAACTGCGGTAGTCAGGGGCTGCGTCGGAGCCTCACTGATGACTGGAGAACCGGATACCGGATCAACCGAGGCCTCGTAATCGGGCTTAGGCCTGGGCTGGCGGTCCTTGTCCCTGCGCTTTTTGTGCACGCCGGTAGTCGGTAGCTCTGACGGCATGTTATAGTTAAATTTTCTACCAAAATAGTGTCATGCGAAATCAAATCGTCTTTTAATAGTACGCTTATTAAACCTAGCACAAAAATGACAAGAAGTGATGTCTTGATCAGGGCCTAGGCAAGGTATGCAATAAGAATGAAAATCCTTATGAGGTATTTGCTTCCCACAAGAAATACAATTAACTTTTTCTGACATCGGTCTGAGGCAAGAAAAGTTTCCCCAATGGGGTACTTAGCTTTATAGAAGACTTTGGTCTGAAATTCGAATTTGACAATCTCAGGAGTCGGCCGACCGGCACTTGCGAACTGCTTCTGCTTTGGGCACCGCGCGGCAAGAAAGATAGAAGAAAATGGCGTCGGTTGCAATACATGTACCCCTGGTGCACTGACGTCAGGGATGAGGCGACAGCAACCGACGTCGGACCAAGACTTTGGAAATCCGGCCGACTGCGGGACCGCCTGACGACAGGATAACCCAAGTGTGATGACTGCAGCAGGGTAACACGATGAACATCTGAAAATGTGAGGGACCAGCAGCAAAATGCAGAAATTTCATGTAGCTGGGCCATATAGGTATGTAGAGATAGGTGTCCTTTATGTCCAAGGTGGCTAGAAATCCCTGAGTTATCAGTAAAGGAAAAAGGGTTTGAAGAGTATGCATGCAAAGGTAGGGACCTGCAATAACAGATTGAAGTGAGAGCGATCCAGGATAGCTCTCCAGGTCCATCCTTCCTGGGCACTTTCCTTTTTCCTCCAGAGGAACTGGTTGTATGGTTCCTTGAGAAATGAGTCTATCTATGACTTGCTGGAAAAGGTGGAGTTGATCTTTGGGTGGCAAGGAAATCCCTCTGGGAGAAATAGCCATTTTCTATGACAGAGAGGACCCATCTGTCTGAGGTAATGAAATGCCAAAGGGGCAGACAGTGAGACAGCCTTAGGGGTGTATCCATTAATTTTGCCCTAATGCTATCGAATAAGGGCTGAAGCCTTAAAGTACAATTGTGTACACTTACCATAAATGTAGATGTTTGAGTGTATTCACTGTTGCAGTCATTACATTTGGGTAATCTGCTGGCGGTTTGCCCTCAGTCGGCCTGATTAACAAAGTCTTGGGTCCTGCATCTGTTGCTGTCCCTTCTTCCATGACGTCAAGTCGTCAGGGGTATAAAACATGCAGCCGATGCCATTACATCAGTTTTTCTTGCCCCAGATGTCAGGTGCCCCCCAAATGGGGAGCTATATATATATATATATATATATATATATATATATATAATTTAAAACACCAAAAAATATACCTCCAATCAAAAACAAATACACCAAAAAGGCTTTTAAGCATAGTAAAAGAAAGGATAGGTATAGTAAGATAAAAAGAGGGGGCTGGAGGGTGGGTAACCAGGACTGCAACAGTGAATACACTCAAACATCTACATTTACGGTAAGTGTACACAACTGTACTATGTTTTTCGTGTTTCACTGTTGCAGTCATTACATTTGGGTAGAATCCCAAAGCTATGGTTGGGAGGATGCATTTATATAGCATTAGGAGCAGCTATAAGGCCCTGCAGGACAGCAGTGACAAAGCCAGCTCTGGATTTAGAGAAGAGGGGTAAATGGTAATGTTTGGTGAATGTATGAATTGAGCTCCAGGTAGTAGCTTCTAGAATGTCCCTGGTAGGAACTCCTCTGAGAAAGGCTGCAGAAGTAGATGCAGCCCTGGTGGAATGAGATCTGATCCCCTTGGGGATAGGTTTAGCATGGTGCACATAGAAACGAATACAATGGCTTATCCATTTGGAAATAGTCTGCTTTGAAATAGCCTTTCCCTCTGCCCCTGCAGCAAATGCCACCAACAGTTGCTCAGATTTTCTTAGTAATTTTGTCCTGTTTAAGTAGAATCTAAGTTGTCTGTGTACGTCCAACGAATGCAGAATCTGCTCGCCCTTGTTCTGTGGATTGGGAAAGAAAGTTGGTAGATGAATTGTTTGATTAAGAGCCACACTGGATACCACCTTAGGCATGAAAGATGGATTGGTCCTGAGAGCTACCATGTCCGGATGAAAAATAATGAAAGGCTCCACTGCCATAAGAACCTGTAATTCTGAAATCCTTCTAGCTGAAGTAACTACTAAGAGGAAGGCTGTTTTCCAAGAGAGAAATTTTAGGTCTGCAGTAGCAGCTGGCTCAAAAGGAGGGAGAGTGAGTTTTTCCAAAACAAAATTGAGGTCCCATGCAGGAGTTGCTGCTCTCCTGGGAGGTCTTAAATGTTTGGCCCCTCTGAGGTACTGCTTTAGCAGAGGATGAGAGAAGAGGGGAGGTTCTGTGTTGGAGTGAGCTGAAATGGCAGAGGCATGGACTTTTATGGAAGAAAAAGATAGGCCCTTGTGAAGCATCTCAGTTAAGTATTGCAGAATCTGAGGAATATTGGGCATAGCTGTGCTTATTCCCTGTGTTTGATTCCAGGCACAGAATCTTTTCCATTTGTCAGCATAAGATCTTCTAGTACTAGGCCTTCTAGCCTCCAAAATGACATAATTCACAGGTTTGCTGAGGGATGCCAAAGGTGAAATTAGTTGATTAGCCACACTGCAAGATTCAATGTTTGGAGCTGAGTGTGCAGAATTTGGTAGTTCTGCTGAGCCAATAGGTAAGGTGTCTGAGGCAGGTGCCACGGAGGAAGGTGCGACACATTGCGCAGGAGTGGGTACCAGTGTTGGCGAGGCCAGTCTGGAGCAATCAGAATCATTTTTGGTTTGTCCAGTTTGACTTTTAGTAGAACTTTGGAGAACAGAGGCAGAGGGGGAAAAGCATAGACTGATAGGATTTTCCAGCTGAATGACAAGAGCATCCACTTTCCAAGCTTTTTTGTGATGAATTCTTGTGCAGAATTTGTTCAACTGATATTTCTGGGGTGAGGCAAAAAGATCTATATCTGGGCTCCCCCATTTGTGTGTCAACATGTTGAAAACTTCTGGTTCCAGTTTCCATTCGTGTGGGTCCATAATATTTCTCCTTAGTTCGTCTGCCAGAGTATTTAGCTTTCCTGGCAGGAATTGAGCTTGTAGTTGTATTTGATAGGTCAAGGCCTTGTTCTATAATGCCATGGCTAGTCTGCAAAGGGGGTAGGAATGTGTGCCCCCCTGCTTGTTTATGTACCACATAACTGTGGTGTTGTCTGTCTTTATCAGTAATTGCCCTGGATGAAGGTAGTCCTTGAAGGCTGTCAGAGCATTCTGTACAGCTAGCATCTCTTTCTGATATGTAGGTACATTTGATTTGGGCTCCATTTGCCCTGTATGCACTTTCCTGCCAGATGAGCCCCCCCAAGCATAGTCTGATGTGTCTATAGTCAGGGTTTGGGCGGCAGAGGGTGGAGTGAAAGACAGTCCCTTGTTTTGGTGGCAGGCCTCTGCCCACCATAGGAACTCTAGTTGCAGGCACGGTATAATAGGAATCATTGTTTCCAGGCTGTGACAATGCTGACTCCATAAACTTTTCAAGTACCACTGAAGTTTCCTCATATGCAGTCTTGCATATGGTATTAGAAGAATGCAGGAGGCCATGAACCCCAAGGCTTGCAGAATTTGTCTTGCAGATAGAAGTGTTTTTGTGTCCAGCTGTTTGAAGTAAGTCACCAATTGAATTTGCTTTTCTGGCGTAAGGTAAGTCATCTGGGCAGTTGTATTCAAGCTTGCACCCAGGAATGTAATTTTTTGAGAGGGTACCAGTTGTGATTTCTTTTCGTTTATGGTGTACCCTAGACAAGTTAGAACCCTTTTTACAAATGCCAGATGTTTCAGAAGAATGTCCTTGTTTTCTGCCTGAATTAGACAATCGTCTAGGTATGGATATATTTGAATATTTCTTTGCCTGCAAAATGCAATTACTGGTGCCAGGTACTTTGTGAAGACCCTGGGTGCAGTAGATAAGCCAAAGGGCAGTGCATAGAACTGGTAATGCAAGTAGCCTGCTTTAAAGCGGAGGTATCTTCTGCAAGATTCCCTGACTGGGATATGCAGGTAAGCCTCTTTTAAGTCTAGAGTTACCAACCAGGCATCTTTGCCTAGTATAGGTAGTAACTATTGAAGAGGCAACATCTTGACGTTTGGAATGTCCAGAAATGTGTTTAGAGTGGATAAGACCAGAACTGGGCACCATGATTTGTCTTTTCTGGGTATCAGGAAAGTCTTGAATAGAAACCTTGTCCCTTTTCCTCTTCTGGTACTGGTTGAATAGCTCCCATGTTCATGAGGGACAGAACTTGTTGCTGGGCCTCTGCCCACTGATTTGGGGACAGACCTGGCCATCCATTTGGGATTGGCAACATGTGGAAATGAAATCTGTATCCCTGGGATACTATATTTAAAACCCATTTGTCCTGGGTAATGAGTTGCCAGTTTCGTGCATGAAGGGCCAGTTTTCCCCTCAAAGGGGCAGCTAAAAGGTAAGTGCTTGGTGACTGTAGGGGGAAGTCATTGAGACGGTTTACCATAGGGAGGTGCCTTGCCACTTCCAGATTTGGAGGAGGCGGCACCCCATTGTTTTGTTCTAAAAGTTCCTTGTGACTGAAACCTGGAGCCTTTGGGATGTCTAGATTTGACTTGAGCGGCTCTCGAGAGGACTGGAAAGGACCAGTTTTTTGTAGGCCAGTGCCTACTAAATCTTGGAGGTTGCACTTGCAAGAAATCTTTCACATTTTGCATAGATGTAGCTTTATCTTCCATCTTCTTTAACACTTCTTCAGCCTTATTACCAAAGAGACGGTCCTGTTGTAAAGGAGCATCCAACAATTTTGCTTTAACAAGGTCAGACAGAGTTTGCTCTTTGAGCCAAGCATGCCTTCTTAGCACAGATCCAGTTACAGCAGCCCTACAAGAGGCCTCCAAGGAATCAAAACCACATTGCAAAGTATGTTTTCCAACTTGTTCAGCTGAATGTAATAAATCCTGCAAATCTTTATTTTCCACAGTCAGAGATTAACATCACTTTCTGTTTAAGTAGTCCCGTGATATGCTGTTGATATTTAAACATATGAAAGTGACAGTTTAAAGCCCTGATTGCCAAGGTTGCAGACGTGTAAACCTTCTTACCCCATCTATCCAGCGCCCTGGAATCTCTATCAGAAGGGGTAGGATTGTTAGCAGTAGAGGCCTTAATGCCCTTGGGACCCTGAGAAATGGTTTCAGGGTCAGCAATGGTATTTTTGAAAAGGAGTTTGTGGGAGTCAGGAACCCTGGAATATCTGTCTGGCTTACAAGGAGCCGGAGGCAGAGAATCAGGAGTCATACTAGATTCTGAAAAAACATCATCAACAATGTCTAGAACAGGAGGTATGGCCAAAGGCCTATGCTGAGGAAGAATAAGAAAATCCCTAAGTCTCTTTTTAGATTCAGAGAACTCCTGTCTTTCCCAGTGGAAATGCTCCCTTAATCAAAATTAATTAAAGTTTCCCCAAAAGAAAAATCCTCAGGGAGAGAAGCAGAAGGAATGGAATCTTCTGCATCAGAGTCCTCATAAGTAGGAATAGACAAATCTTGTTCATTAGAAGAGTCAGAAGAAACAGAATCCTGTTCAGAAGATTCATAGTCAATGTCTTGCCTAGGCCTCTTAGAAGGAGGGGGTTGGCTACCCCTGATCAGAGTAATTAAATCTTCAGCCATTTTCATCATTTGTTTTTAGGCATAGGGGCCTGCACATGTGCCCCAGGCGTCGGTTTTTTAGACAGATTTAGATTTTGGCCTTAGTTTTGAAGATGGCGTTGGTCTAATATACAAACCTGTAGGCCTGAAAACACCCTCAGAAGCCGGTGCCTGCCCATCTAAGGTAGAGACATCCGCGGGTTCCATAATTGAAGCATGTCGCGGCATACCAGACTCCGAATGGGTCTCAGCAGAGGCCTGTGAATCAGAATTAGCGGGTATCAGGGGCTGCGAAAGCACCTCACTGCGTACCGGCGAACCGGTGACTGGCTTAGGAGAAGCGTCGTCGTCGGTTTTGGACCTCGACGGTCTGTCTCTGTCTTTTTCTTTGTGTTTTTTTGTATTTCGGTGTCAGATTGCTAACCGACGACATTTCTGGATAATTAAATCTTGAGCCAAAATATTTAGATGCAGAAATATACCAATGTTTAAAAGTGCGTTGATTAAATTTAGCACAAAACAGACAGCAGGGCACATTGTGGTCAGGGCCTAGGCAAGGAATACAGTACAAATGAAAATCCTTATGAGGTATTTGCTTTCCACAAGTAATGCAATTATTAACTTTTACTGACATCGGTAAGGAGCAAGAAAAAGTTTCCCCAACAGAGTACTTAGCTTTTAGTTGAAGACTTCGGTTCTGAAACTCGAAAACGAAAATTTCAGGAGTCGGCCGACCGGCACTTCTGAACTGCTTCTGCTTCAGGCACCGCTTGGCAAGAAAGACTGATGTAATGGCGTCGGCTGCATGTTTTATATCCTGACGACCTGACTTCATGGAAGGGACAGCAACTGACGCAGGACCCAAGACTTTGTTAATCAGGCCAACTGAGGGCAACCTGCCAGCAGATTACCCAAATGTAATGACTGCAACAGTGAAACACAAAGAACATCCAAGAATTTTGTCTTAGGACTGAAGCTGAGGCAGCTGATCTTGCAGAACCTTCTGCAGCATCATAGCTGCAATGAATAGAGTGCCTAGTGACTCGTGATGAGAGATTAATGAGGCTAGAAATTTGAGCCTTGAAAGGTGAGTCTGGAAGGTCAGCTAAATGTTTGGTGACCTGGGTCAAAAGTGGCAAGGCATACTTGGACATGTGTGTCTGATAATTTACTGCCCTGAAGGCTAGGGTAGAGGAAATGTAGACATTCTTACCAAGGCGCTCCATGGCCTTACTGTCCTCGTCAGTGGGGAGGACTGAGGTAGAGGACAATAATTTGGATGGCTTGGCTGCAGAGACTGAGACAGTGGCAGGGTCAGCTACAGGGCATTTGATCAGAAATTTTGCCCCTTCATGGACTTTGTATGACCTATCAGGCCTCCTGGCAACAGGTGGTTCGGAATCAGGGTTAAGTGAAACAGTACTGAAAGAATCTAAGAAAGCTGGTAATACTGGGAGGATTGTAGAAGGGGCAGTGGTGTCCATCTGCAGGAGCTCATAATATATTTTTTGTACCTCAGACATTTCAGAGGAATCCCACTTAAAAAAGTCCCTCATTTTGGAAACGGTCTCCCCAAAGGAGAGGTCCTCTGTTGGGGGAATCAGCCTCTACAGATTCGTCCTCTGGAGAAGCATATCCAAGAGGAGAAGGCATCTGGGAGACATAGGAGAGGGAATCCTCAGAAGAGGAGTCTGAGGAATCCTCAGCTTCAGGTAGGATGACATCCTCAACCTGAGGACTGGGTTGATAAGAGAAGGGCCAGCCTGTGGAGATCCAGGCATGGCAGGCCTCAGGGCCATAAAGGCATTAAATAGGCTCTGTGAAAAAACCTGCCGATCTGGTTGGCTTTCAGGAGAGGGGGAGAAATGCTTGGTCTTGGATTTCTTTTTCAATGAAACCCTAGGAGGCGTGGGCCCTGAAGAAGGCCTAGTATCTGAAAAAGGCCTAGGTTCAGTAGACTGAGAAGCACAGGAAAGGCCTGTCTGTGCAGCCACAGGAACCTGTGCTTCCCCCTTGATGTCACAAGGCAACATCTGTAAACCCTCCCCAGATGTGCCTTCTGCTCTAGGTTCTGTGGCATCCTGAGGGATACCCACTACAGCAGACTCTGAGTGTTCCTCCAAGTGAGCGTTGGCCACAGGGGGGATGTTGGCTGGAGGAGGGGCAGCAACAGCAACTTCAGGTCTGGAAACCTTGGTCTTCTTTTTAGATGTTTCAGTGGGCGGACTGGATGATCCTTACATTCCTAAAGCTAAGCATTTAAGACGCTGATTTTATAAATATATATTCAAGGCATACAGGTGGCTGCGAAGGGTTTTAGGCCTGACAGACTGCACAAGAAAGATGGACGTGCATAGGCCCTAGACAGAATGGCAATGCTCATGGGTGTCCTTATGGGGGATCTGACAACTGCACTTGCACTTTCCCTTCTTGGATGGCATGTAACCCTAACAGGCATGCATTGACAAAGGAATAAAAAACGATTCCAACAGGGTACTTATCTTTTGGAATTCGAAGATCCAAAGCAAAGATGGCAGGAATACAGATGTTAGACTGGTGGCAGAGAAGTTCTGAGGAAAGGTACATGCAGACGTCACTTTTATGGTCCACGTTACCTAGGCCAACGTCAGATGGCCTACGTCACTAGAAGTGACTACAAGCTTTTGTATACTGGCCGGATGTTTGGGTAGCAAGATGGGAAAACCCAAGAGTTTGGAATACTGCAACATGAGAATAGAAGGACATCAATAAATCACTTGACTGAACAGTGAAATCCACCATAATATATGAAATCCAACATAATATACTAAAAACAGAAAAAATATATGTGTTATTTACTTTTGTTCCAACAAATGTGCTTCTCGTCACTGCACCCCCATATATCCTCTTGTAGTTAACTACAACTCACATAGTAGACTCTTAACACCCTCTCATTTCCATCTTTAAATCCTGGTGGTATTTTTTTCCTTTTCCCTCTGCTAGCAGATGGGCTGGATTAAAGCAAAAAAAAAAAGACATAATAAGAAGAAAGCTTGACAGCTAGTTGATGACTATTTAAAAAGGGGGAGTGAAGAGGTGAGTCATTCACTTTTAAGAGATAAGGTAGAGAATGCTTCTAGGGGTCCTTCAGAGATGGCCAAAATCCAACAACATGCCACAAAAAAGCACCAGCAGGAACAGCAGTATACATTAAGTTTTTATTCCACAGAATTTAGCACTTTTGTTTTACTAGAAGAGTTCATTAGAATAAAGACACTCATCTTTCTTCTTGATTTATACTACTCATTACACAAATAGAGAACGATAATTGCCAAAAAGTTTACATAATTTCCTGCCATTACAAAACCCAAACTAGCATTGTTAAAACTGATACAAAATTCACAGCAAAATAATAGTAATTGAAGCACATTTTTAAAAACAACATACAACAGTATTTTCACAGTTCACACATTCCTAAAACCATTTTTTATTTGAAACAAAATTTATATACATTTTCCATCACAACTCAGTAACCCTCATTTTTAATACAGGATCTAGAGAAAGTTGCCCATTAAGCCCTCAGGGGTGTCACTGCATTTAACCACAGTTCCCATTACAATTCAGGGTACTCCGATAAAGTTTCCCAAGGTACCCACAAATTACCACATAGGTGGTAATCCATTAAGTACGGAAGAGGTAATCAGGGACCCAAGTTGACAGTAACCTCTCATTTGACACTCACATTGCCAAGGTGGTTAGGAAGACCTTCTATATTGCCCACCTTATCATGAAGGGATTCACATCCAGATCAAGAGAGGTCATTGTGCCCCTGTACTCTTCTCTTATCAGGCCCATGATTGAGTACAATGCCCCATTTGGGATGTATCTTACCCGACACCTGCAGCAGTTGGAAAGACCCCAAAAGTTCCTCACCAAGAGGATAGAGGGTCTCAAACATATGTCATATGCTGCCCGGCTGAAGAAACTCCAGCTCTATTCAGTCGCATACCGCCTACTCAGAGGTGATCTATGCCTGACGACAAGGCCATGTCCAATCCGAATTAATGGACATGCTCCACCTCAGAAAATCCAAATCCATCAGAGCCACGAGAGCAAGAGATTTGAACCTCAACACAGAAATAAATAGGACGTGCTGGAGGGACAGATTCATAACCCAGAGGCTCCCTACACTCTGGAACAGAATCCCAGTCCACGTTAGGCAGAGCCCCTCACTAGCTCTCTTCAAGAGAAATCTTGACGAGTGGATGGGAGATCGTAGGTTTACCCCGGGGGTCATCTCTGTGTCACTACTAGACAGAGGCACAGTAAACTAAACCCTAAATGGGCGTAGTATTCTCATCCCAAGGGGTGGCGAAAGCCACACACACTCTGGCTAGGCTTATAAATGCCCTAGGGCAGATAGCCTAGTACGAACCTATGAACTGTTCACCCCTCAGGTTTGGTTCAACTTGCTCTAACATCCAAAATAAAAATATGCCATTAGGACAGTCTTTCAAATGCTTATAAAATGCAATAGTTTCCATTCATTTAGAAATTTCATAATATTGTTCTTAGACCCTAGTTTTTAACTGTCTCTCCATTTTCCCCACATAGTAGGCTGAACACACCTGACAGAAAGCTAGGTAAACCACCCCTTTGGATGTACAATTAAGACAGTTCTTGGCTGTTAAAGGGTTCTGTATATTATTTCACTGTATTTCATGTCAATATCCCACACTTAAAATTCCCCACTTTCCAAGATGGTTCTTACCACCCTGTATCTTAGAAACTTCTTCAAATAGTTTTTTTTATATTGGGCCCTCTTTTATATCCAAAAAGGGGGATCTGGGGAAAACATCAAGTCTGTCAGGCATTGTAAAAAAAAATATGCCACCATTTCTGTATAATTCTTTGGATTTCTTTGGTGTCAGAGCACAGTACCTAAAAATCAGGGACAAAATCATCCTTTGGTCTACTTTGGGCAGTACTCCTACCATCAGGTACCTGCAGGTCCTGTGATGGGGTTATCATGGCCTTGTTCATCAAGTCTGTCGGTTAAATCAGAGGAACCAAGTAATTGGATATATTTTATACCCCACCCTTTTACAATTTCTTCCTTTACATTTTTAACCATCAGTTCTGGACAGCCTCGCTCAATAAACATCTGGGCCACAAAACTTAGTTCCTGTTACAAGTCTTCTACTGTAGATGTCATATGGGAAATACACACCATTTGCCCTTTAATGATACTTCTCTTCTGGTGGAAGGGGTAGTTACTTGTGTAATGTAGGTAAGAGTTAGTAAAATTACTCCTATAAATCTTTGATTTAAATTTATGGTTAACCAAATCTTTCTCTAATTTTACATCCAAGTAACTTATTTCCTCTGTTCCAATGTTACAAATAAATCTCAAATTCTGTAGTTTAGTTTATGTAGGTAAGAAAAACAACTAGTTTGTCCCTAGTACTTCTGCAGAGAATAAAGATGTTATCCAAAAAGTGTAAGTACACTAGCATTTTGGAACAGTGTAATGGATTAAACACAATTCTGCTTTCAGTAACATAACACAGAATTTGCAAATGGGGTGCGTGCACCGTCCATGTGGCAACATCACTGGTCTGTTTATAGTATTCACCTTCATAGAAAACAAAATTGTTGTCTAACACCATTTCTAACATTTCCATAACTAACTGCAGCTGTGTGTTAGATAAATATTTACTTCTAACAATGACTTCTGACACCCATTCTATGCCAACTGTGTGAGAAATCACTGAAAACAAATATTGAATATCAGCTGTAACAAACAGTACATCAGTGTTATATTATTTGTCAGAAATTTTTACCAGAAAATCCCAGGAATCCACCAAGAGATGGTTATTTAAAGGCAGTATACATTTTAGCTTTCTATCTACATATACTGCTAAAGGATGTGTTTTTGAGCCCAAAGCTGCCACTATAGGTCTGAGGGGTGGATCATTAATGTCTTTATGAACTTTATGTATCCCAAAAATGGATGGCATAAAAGGCCTAGGGTTACTCAAAAATTCATATAAATTCTTGTCAATGATCTGCTGCAAAAACTGTCATCCAAGCCCAAATCAATTTTCCTGTAGGCTACATTTATTTCATTTTTGGATACTTGCATGTGCCCAGAATTACTACTAAGCAGTTCTAATATTTTGCCTGAGTATATCTATGAGTCCATTATGACCATCCCCCCCCCTTGTCAGGCTTCATGATTCTCACTTCTTTATTAGCCTTAAGTTCATTAAGGACTGTCCTCTCATCTTGCTGGAGGTTAAATGGAATTATTTTGTTCTTACTTAATATGCCCTGATGTCATGCTCAACTAGAGTCTCAAAATTTTCCAAACATGGGTGCAGGGAAGGATCTGCAGGGTCCCTGGGCTTTAATTCTGCTGAAAAGCCTTTATGGCTAGTAGCTGCTACTGATATCAATGAATTTTCAGCACTTTCAGGGAACCTAAGTGGGCCCCCGAGCTATGTCTGAACTGTCTGTGGTGATGGTCTTATCTGCTTCTTGTACAGAGAAATTCACCCCCTGGGTTCTGCCGTATGGTGTTCTTCCACAAAGAAACTCTTTTTCCAGGCATGGAAAGCGCAGTGTTAGGGTTTCCAGGCAATGGGAATGCTGTTCCCAAGTATCTTTCAGGATCCATTGAAGTTTTCCCATGTGTAGCTTTGCAAGAGGGATCATGTGAATACAGGATGCCATGTATCCCAGTATCCTCAAACATTCCCTTGCTGGAATAAGTTGCTTTGGAAACTGACTGGTCAGGCAGCCTGTCAAGAAACTAATCCTGCCCTGGGTAAGAAAGGACTTATATTGGACTGAATCTATGATGGCTCCCAGAAAGACGATCCTTGTTTGAGAAGAGTTTGTGATTTCTGAAGAGTTAAGGTGAGACCTACATTCTGATAGCATTCTGTGGTGATCTGCAGGGAGTCCAGCGTCTGTGTTGTTGAGTTCCCCTGAATGAATCAGTTATCTAAGTAGGGGAAAATATGAATTCCCAAAGCTTTGCAATGTGCTATCACTGGAGTTGAACATTTTGTGAAAACTCTAAGAGCAATGGACAGTCCAAATGGTAAAGCATGTAACTGAAAGTGACAGTCTGTTGATACAAATAGGCACTTTCTGTGACAGTCTACTATGGGGCCAATGAGGTAAGCATCTTTTAGGTCTAAAGTGACCATGAAGGCATCTTGGAAGATCACATGAAGTAGTTTTTTTAACATAAGCAGTCTGAATTTTGGGATGTTGAGAAATATGTTTAACTTTGACAGGTCCAAGATAAGCCTTCAATTGCCCTCCTTTGTTAAAGCTGCATCTTCCGAAACAGCCACCTCCCTGCTTCTTTTGGATGGGGAAGTCTCAACAGAAGATGTATGAGAGGGCTGTTTAGATTTCATAAAAGGCATAAACTTATGTGATTTTTAAGAGGTCTTGGGCTTTGGTCTGAAAAGAAGTGGTTGAAAGTAGAGACAAAGAAAAAAAAGAAGTTATGTCTTACCATAATGTTCCACCTGTGTTGTTGATATTCTTCCATTCATCACTGATGGGTTTGGTGCCAAGTCGGCCTAATACCAAGCTTGCGTACACCAAAATCTCTCAAGGTAAGCTGCTACCCACAATCCCTTCTCCCAGTTATCTCAGATTGACTGCTCTACCCCTGGAGACCATGTCCAAACTCTAATGTTTGATGAAAGTGTGAGGTTTAGCTCAAAATGGCTGCTGCGCAAATGTCATCCATAGAGGCTCTGGAGTACAGAAGTTGCTATGGCTCTCATTGAATGTGCTTTGATATTGACAGGTTTAGGCTCATTCCCATGTGAATATGAAAAGGCAATACAATCTCTGAGCCATTTTGATAAAGTGACTTTTGATACAGCACATCCCATTTTTGGAAATGACAAGATGATCTGACTTGCGGATAAATTTAGTCCTATCCAAGTAAAAATGTAGTTGTCTATGTACATCCAATGAATGTAGACAGTATTCTCCTTTATTGGAATAATTTGGGAAAAACACTGGGAGTTCAATGGACTGGTTCACAGAAAAATCAGAAATCACTTTGGGGAGAAAAGATGGATTAGCATGAAGAGATACTCTGTCTGTATGAAAGATTAAATACGGACTCTTGATGCATAAGGCTTGTAATTCTGACATCCGTCTAGTGATGTGACAGCCACCAAAAATAGAGATTTCCATGATAGAAATTTGAGGTCACATTTTGCAGCAGGCTCAAAAAGGGGTAAAGAGAGAGACTGTAGTATCAGGGAGAGATTCCAAAAATTCTAAAGGCTGCCTGATTGGAGGTCGACTACGAAAAACTCCTTTGAGAAAGGGCTTGCATATGCAGGTGGAGATAAGTGGAACACCTTCTAGACCATTAAGAAAATTGGAAATATCTGCCAAGTCAACTCGAATGGTAGAAGCTGATGCTCCATTCTCAAAAAACTCAGAGAGGTATTGAAGTATAACCGATACAGGAGCTGAGAGGGGGGTCTAGCATCTGTCCTTTAGACCAGAGAGCAAACCTTTTCCACTTATCTCTGTAAAGTTTTCTGGTGGATGGCTTATTGGAGGCCAGAATAATATTGAGAACAGGTGAAGAAAGGGTTTCCTGCCTGACGACTAACGGAAGTGGTGAAACCAAGCTGTCAGCTTGAGAGTGGACAGATTTGGGAGAGTCAACCCTTGAGGATGAGAAATTAAGTCTGGACAAGTATCCAGGATCCTTGGAGGTTGTAACAGGCGAGGCCGGAGGAAGGGGAACCACACCTGTTGAGGCCAGAATGGGGCAATGAGGATCACCTTGCATCTCAACTGAATTTCTTTCCTCAAAAAATAAGGGTATCAAAGGAATTGGAGGATAAGCATAGAGGAGACCTGTGGGCCAATTGTGAGTCAAAGCATCTCTCGGTGACTCCCCTTCTGGGGGAAAAAGGGCAAAGAAGCTGTTGCATTTTTTGTTTGAAGGGGAAGCAAAGAGATTGCAGCAAGGCTGGCCCCATCGGCTAATAATTTCTGCCGTCATGATCGGATTGAGAGACCACTCGTGTGGAAGGAGAATGGATCTGCTTCAGCCAGTCTGCAATCACGTTGGAGCTCCCCAGGATATGCGTTGCTATAAGAAAGCAGTTGGAAGCTATCGCCCAGTGCCAAATTCTCATGGCCTCTCGACACAGAGGGTAGGATTTGGTCCCTCCTTGTTTATGTACCAGACTACTGACATACTGTCTGACTGAATCGCAATTGTTCCCGATGGAAGGAGCGGATGTAATGCCTGCAACGCCAACAGCACCGCTGTCAACTCCAGAACACTGACATGCAGATTGGCCTCTAAGCTGGACCACGTGCCTTGGAGTGTCTTTCCCTGAACCCACCCTATCAGGGAAGTGTCTGTGGTCACTGTGGCATTGGGTTGAGGGGTCTGGAAGGGGGGGACACCAACGTTTTTCATCTGGCCTCATCCACCAGAGGAGATCCTGCTTGCAAGAGTTGGTAAAGAGGAACAATAGGTATGGCCGCAGCCATAGACCCCAGAGCCTGGAGAACTTTTCTTGCTGACACTTTTCTTTGACAGAGTATCACTTTGCAATCAACCTCTGAAGCCTGTGAGCTGGTAGAGATACCAGGCATGTTCAAGTGTTGAAAACTCCCCCTATAAATTCCAGTTGTTGGGTAGGTTGTAGATTGGATTTCTCCCAATGGACTGTGATGCCTAGAGACTCCACTAGTGAGAGTGTGTAATGGAGGGCCATGGTCAGAAGATGCTTGGTGGGGGTGGAGAGGAGCCAATCGTTTAAATATGGAAACACCTGGAATCACTCAAGTCTCAGATGAGCTGTCACAACTGTCAGGCATTTCGTGAACACACTGGAGGCCGTTAAGAGACCAAATAGCAGGGCTCTTAACTGGTAATGATTGGGTCCTAGCCGGAAGCGAAGGAGACTCCTGGAGCGTTTGTCCATTTTGATGTGGTAATACACATCCCGGAGGTCTACTGAGCACATCCGAACATCCTCTCATAAAAAAGGGAGAATGGACTGAATAGTGACCATGCGGAATTTGGTTTGAACCACTGACTTGTTTAGATGGCTGAGATCCAAAATGGGTCTCCAGGTCCCCGGTCTTTTTTGCCACCAAAAAGAATCTAGAGTAAAAACCAGATCCACATTGTTCTGGGTGGACTGGTTGGATGACTCTTTTTTGACACAGCTTTCTTATCTCTGAATCTGCTTCTTCCCTTTGACTGGGTGAAACATTGGAAAGGTGCTTTGTAGGTTTTGGACGTGATGTTAGAGGGATGTAATAGCCTCTGGAGATTATTCTCTGCACCCACCGATCTTTTGTAATAGAGTGCTAGGCAGTTTGGTGCAGAGAAAAACAAGCTCTGACTGCTTATACAGGAAATCAATTGGGCAACGCTTCAGAAGTGTTGATAAGACCATCCAGAGAAAGAATCCCTGGAGTCTTGATTTCGGGGACCCCCTCTGCCCCTGATAGGGCGTCTTCAGCTACTGGAAGTCCCTCTTCCTCTAGGGAAATCGTCACCACATGCGTTGCGGAAAGGACTTTGAGATTTTTTGTGCCATATTTTCCCACTCCTCTGGTTCCTGGAAAAAGAACGTTGGGGCTTGGAAAAATGTAGGCCAATGGCAGACAAGGTCTTTCCATCCTGCTCACACCTGTCTAGTGTGTCCTTTACTTTAGACACAAACAAGGAAGATGGTTCAATAGGGGCATTCAAAAAGGATGACTTGAAGTAGTCCACAAGGCCACAGATGCGCATCCAGGCATGACGCCTCATGACTATACCTGCTCTAGCTGCCCCTTCGGTTGCATGGGAGAGCAACCTCATGGACGTGTTGGAGACAGACTCAAGGGTGGCAAGTTTTGAGGCAACTTTGTCTCATGTCCAGTCAGAAACTTGACCCGCGAGGGCTCCAGAAAGTTCGGTGATCAGATCTCTTTGGAGTCTCGTGAAATGTGCCAAGTAGGTCAGGGACCTGACTGCAAAGGTCCCTGAAGCAAAAACTCACTTCTCTAGTCTGTCTACAGCCTGGGACTCTCTGTTGGGTGGGTGAACAGTAGGACTTTCTTTGGCAAGATCCTTTTTAGTGGCCACCGCCACCACCATAGCATCTACTGGCAAGCCTCTAGACCAGTGGGGATGCTCCTCTGGTGGGGAAAGAATCTTTTCTGGTCTCCAAGGAATGGCCTCAATAGAATCAGGGTTCTTCCACGCAGACTGCACGATGAGCTGGACTAGCTCGTCGGCAGGTGGGGTCACCCAAGAAGCAGAAGTCCGAAAGGGGAAAGCTTGCAGGAAGATGAACTCCTCAGAGGAAGGGTTAGAGGGCTTCCAGCCACCCCTCTGTTTCAATATTTCCAGGATGTCTCCAAAGGAGACATCATCAGGAGGTGACCGTGGGGAACCCTCCCCATCATCATAGTCTGTATCCTCTGTGAGAGACTCCTCAGGAGAGTCAAGGTGTTTCCTCTTACGAGGAGGTTCTTCAGTGGGGATGTCTGAGGAAGAAGGAAGAGTACCCTGAACTGGGGTTTTCTGTGGCTTCTGCTCTCGGTGTCCTAGGGGGGTGGCCCATGGTAGCTGTAGCTCAGAGGGAGCAAGGGGAAGATCTGATGTAGGAAGAGCATTCCAGAAGCAAGCACCCTCTCCAGGCCCACCCGAAGAGGAATGGGAGCCTGGAACAGAGTAGGACAATCTCGGAACCAGGGTCACACCCCACTCCGTCAGACCCGCTCCCGGGAATGGAACCTCTAGCAAGATCGGGGCAGGGATTGTCCCCAGATCCGAGGACAGAACCGATAAACTTGGAACCGTGCTTAGAACAGAGGGTTCTGCCCCCCCCCCAACCATGAGACTGAGGAAGGGATGGTTCAGATGGAATCAAAACACAAAGGGGTGACCTTGAAGCCTCAGTGAGGGTCAATGTCAGCACCGAGGAATGGGTTTCCAAAGGCGTTGGAGCAATGGGCCTCGCAACCAACAGATCTGAGGGAGAAGTACAAGTGGGAGTCCTAGGAGCAACAGACCCAAACCCCAAAGTGGGATACGTCTTAGGAATGTGTTATCCCTCTGGCTGTCAACAGCTGGTCCAGCACAGCGGGCGCACCACATCAAATTCAGAAAGACTACTGATGGACCTTGTGGACACTCCTGAAGGGGAGTCAGGCCAGTCCAGAAAGGGACTATATGTCTGGCCTAAGAACAGGTCCAATGAAGGGGAGTACCGGGTCCGTGGTGTTTGCTTATCGGCATCATAGTCTCAAATTTGGAGACAAGTAATAGAGGAATCAATGGCGTTGAAAAGGTACTCAGTGCCGAGGAGGCACTCGGAGTCGAGGTTATTATCGGTTCCAAAGGGATTGTCGGAACCGCCTTCGGTGCAATAAAAGGTGAAGTCGGTGCTGAAACTATTGAAGAAAGTAAGGTTGGAGCCATGGTCGTCACTGTAGATATGACTGGTGTTGTAGAGGTCAGTGCCGAAGGTGGCACCGATGTCAAAGTTTCTGTAATATCCATGACAATGGATAAAGAAGCAACTGGAGCTGAGATCGGAACAGAAGCAATAGTCGTAGTCAGAGCCGATAAAGCAATTTTGTGCTCTGTTGAAGATTTTTGGGCCTTGTGTTTATGGGACTTGCCCTTATCACCAGCCGGTGAACAGGGATCTGAATGGGGACTTTTTTGTCCTTCACTGGAGGGGTTGAGACCTCCGACACAGAAAGGGCCTCTGAGAAAGTTGAGACTAACAGGCCTTCCAAAATCAGTTTATTTTTTCTCTCATTTAGCATCCGCTGACTAAAATTTAGGCAAATCTGGCAAGGAGGTTTCATAGAGAGGTGAGAAACCCCCAGACAATACACACAATCGTTGTGCGAGTCACTGTTAGGGAGTTTGCCATTGCAGGAAGTGCAATGTTTAAACCCTGAAGTCCCTTTTTTTCAGACATATCCATACACATGAAAACAAACAAATTACTGATTACAGGAAGTGAGAAAAGAGAAGCAGAAGAAGATACCAACAAAGGGATCAAATGATACCACAAGGGTAGGACAGGACGTACCAACGATGGTATAAGAAATACCCAACGGGTAGATCTAGACATATAAAAGAGGATATAAAACGAGTTAGCTTAGAAAAAGGTTAAAAAATACAGAAATATTTATAAAATATGACACTTAGCTGGAGAGCTCGGTGAAACGCTGCTATATGGCTGTGCGGCAAATGAGATCTGAGGTAACTGGGAGAAGGGCATTGTGGGTAGCAGTTTAGCTCGAGGGTTTTTGGTGTACGTGAGCTTGGTATTAGTTTGACTCGGTTAAGAACTAATCAGTGATTAATGGGAAGAAGATTAACAACATCAGATGAAGTGGTTTGCTTTGGTTTGGATTTCCATTTAAGGGGGGGGGGGGCATGAGACTGTGTACTTCTGACTGGGACTTTGATTAGAGTTTTGGTGGTCAAGGTAAATAGGGTGTCCTCCCCTTGAGACCCACAACACAGAAGTCAGAAGCTGAGGCCAGCTGAGGGACCTCGGGCCCAACTTAAATATGTGCTATGGTAACATTTTCAGGTAGGCCGGGGACCGAGGGTACAGGCCTAGGAGTCACCAGCCACGGGACTGTAAAGGTGCCTCACCTGGGTCATTGATCAAGTCATGGCCTACAGCTGGCGCTTTCTTGGCAATGTGAGAGTTCTTGGCCTTTTTGTCTTTCTGATTATTTGTTTTGGAATATTGCTAACCAATGCAGGAGTTTGCAGAGGTCCTGTGGTAGCAATGGCTAGAGACACCAGTAGAGAAACCAAAGAGGAAGACTTCATATGGGTTGCTAGTAACTCTGCCCAATGTTTTAAGGTTTTTGCATGGAATTTTGCAGAGTTGGGTCAGTTAGAGACGTCATGTCGAGGCCCAAAGCAGAACAGACAAAATGAGTGAAAATGTTTATGTGCAATTTGCTTCCCACACTTCAAGCAATTATTGACTTTTTTGAACATTAAATACAGAAATTACCCCATTGGGGTACTTATCTGACTGGAAGAAAAATGTTCTATGGAAAAACGTGCCGACCAACAGACTAAGTGTACTAAACACACATGAAGTGCATCACATTGCACTGCTAGAAAGAACTGAAGATGGTGCCAGATGTCCTCCTTATACCCTCTTGTCCAGATATTGGTCATCGGATGCCCATCAGCTAGGAATGATGCAAAGACTCTGGAACTTTGGCCACCTGCAGGCTTCTGCATGGCAGGAAAACCCAAGAATCAGTATGGCAACACTGACTATGACGGACATCTATAGATCTGACAAAATAGCTGTTTAAGAAGACTGATGCTTCAACTTAAGAACATATGCAAGAATTTTTACAGTTTACTGTGTTTAACTGTTAATAAGCACTATATCAAATGTTGCTGTAAGTACTAAGTGAAAATATAAGAAGATGGGTATGATATTGTGTTCATAAAGGCAAATTACAATAGATGAAGAGCTGCTGAAATTCCAGAATAAATTGGTTAATTTCAGGAGGTGATGGTGAAGCAACATTGCTAGAAGATTGAATTAATATACTCAGCCATAACTGTTTTGTAATTGAAACTGTTCAAATGGTACAGATGTATGCATTCCTTTATGATTTAAAGAATGACTGGTGGTCAATGATGAATTTGTATTTGTCAAATGCTTATATAAAGTAATCTAGGAAAATGCAAGTAGGATACATGGAGTGATGTACTTGATCAGAAGCAAGTTAAAAAGCAAAACAGAAAACATTTGCAAATGAACACGCAAAATATACATATCAAAGTATCACAGTAGTCCTCCGCAAGTGAGACAATCATGACAAATACTACCATACTATCCTCCCACTTTAGAATATTGAATAGCCCTGTAAAATGTGAGTTAGCTTATCTTAGTATTTATTAACCCTTACTTTAGCTCATTTCCCAGCACACCCAGCATCTATTCATCTCTGGTCACTCTGTTTCCTTGACTTCTTTCCTCTCAATATTACAGTAAGCAGAGTTACAGTCTGGGGGGGGGGGGGGGGGGGCGGGGACGACACAACTGATCTACTGGTATTCACCCTCCACTCCTCACTTACAGTTCAGCTTCACTTTGCTCAGTCGTCTTCTTACAGCAGTGCTGTGATAGCCTACTTCCTTCTCACCTCTCTATACCTTACATCAGGCTAACTTCAAAAAATACCAGGACTTTTTTTCAATGTACATCTCACCATTAATACTGTGCTCTTTAGACATAGCAATCCCATTCACTTGTACAGAAAGATAAGATACCACAAATCCAGAATTCATGGATATCATTTCACAAACATGACCTAATTTGCATATGGTGAATACTAACAGGAAAAACAGCACATGCACTGCACTGGACCACTGAACCGTAATCTCTTGTTATTACCCTTACAAATGGTAATTTATTAGAACACATTTCCAAACTACTAAACGAACTGTCAGCCTAGACGAGAGACAAATATAAATAACCCCATCAAGTCATAGGCAATAGGCAATTAAACACCTGGAAAGGTTACTCACTGACCGTCTTAAATATACAAAAAGAAGAGTAAAATCTATTATCTCCTCCTTTTTACCCCTCAACCAGCCACTCACATGACCATAAACATTTCCCTTGGTATCTTAGCTATTGAGTAGTACCTTACTACTATCACACTGTATACCTATAAGTTTACACCCAAATCAAGAATGCACTTGCACAATTCTTGCATTGCAATACATAATTTAAAAAACAGAACACTATATGTGATTAACACCACATTTCAGGTATGAGATGTGACCATTAGCTTTTACTGCTCCCTTTCTAAGCCCATGTCAAGAAGTAGGGCAGTAACCAGAATAAAAAAAGAATGGTAATCCATCAAATAACTCTCCTTGTCATACTGCTGATTCAGTGGCTCCAGCATCTAACACAAAAACACACAATGCTATCCTTACAAACATTACAGCACCAAATCCATTAGGCTGCCAACTTGCAGATCTTCAAACTTGTTTTCTTATCCCATTGCAGCCTCCTGTATCAACTTAAGTTGTGAATGATACAGTCTTCTTCTGTGTTACTACCCTTTTTACAATTAAACGTGATTCATTCCCTTACTAAACAACTTTCACAGCATACACAGATGGAACATTACTAATACTTCCAGCATATAGGTTCAAATTCCATAATTAAAAAAAATCACTTAATCATTTAATTTCATGCAGACAAGTCTCACATTTGAAAAAGCACTTATAGCACTTGAAGCAATCTTCATAATGATATTTTCAGTCTTTGGAGGCTACCTCAAACTATATATAATCTATACATCCCCATCATTTGAACAATATATACCTTGTATTTCCCTTTGCTATGTTAAAACTGTTTAAGAAAGCCTTTAAAACAGGGTCTGAAATACTGTAAAATGCTCAGTATGTTTTTTCTAATAAATAAAATCATAGACATTCAAAACACTGTGTGTTGTCCCTCACACACTGTCAATGGTTGTGGCTATCCCAAGCATCAAACCCTCATATAGAGTTCTTAAACCACTTGAAATCATGGAACTTTCATCTTCTTTTGGGACATAATTATACCACAGCATACAATTCAGTTTCAGTATGAGTAACCATGTCTGTGAAGCTCATATAATCTGTTGAATCCAAACAAGCTGAAATTAAAACATTTTTAAACATTTGTCATCCAAAAACAATTACAAAATTTCACAAAAAGGCAGGATGTATGGTCATAATAAACAGTGATAAAAAGTTCAACACACAGCAGTATCTCTCTTATTGACCTCATGACAATTTTTTTCAGAACACCTGTGTTAAGAGACCACCTTCTTCAACGACTATATACCTCTGTATAGAGTTCAGTTCCATTATTAGATGCAAGTTCAGTTCAATGTGCCATTTATTATTTTGCCCTCTTTGAAAATTCTTAATGTTTCTGACCCTTCAAATAACAATCCAAATCAAATATATCTGATCCATTAATCACGCTTGCCATGTTTAAACCACATAATTAATGAAACACCCTTGGGGCTGTGGTGAGACTGAATGGCAGGGCTCTGAACTAGAAGTGATTGGCTAACAGGCAGAAATGGAGAAATCTCTTGAACTGCTTCTCTGTTTTGACGTAATATTAAGCATCCTAGAGATCTACTGAGCATTATTGATTCGTCGTCCTTCAAAAGAGGCAAGAAGGACTGAATTGTGACCATCTGGAATTGTGCCTGTTTTACAAACTGGTTGAGATTCAAAACTGGTCTGAGGTCCCCGTTTTCTTTGGAATTAAAAGGAACCTTAAGTAGAATCAGGATCCTAACTGATCTTCGGGGAAAAAATGGATGATCCTTTTTTCTAGTAGCTTGGAAATATCAACTGCAGCTGGTTCCCACTGACCGGGTGGGAACACTGGGAATCACTTTCTTCTTTACGGGAAGACCAGAAAAGGGAATGGAATAGCTTCTGGAAATTACATTTTGCACCCACTTGTCAATTGTTAAATCTTGCCAAGCTTGGGGGTGCAGATGTAAGCATCCCCCAACTGCCTCCAGAGTGCAGCAATTGAGTAACCCTTCAAACACAGTGATAGGGTCTCAGTAAAGGAACCACAGAAGCCCTGATTATGCGGTCCGTCTCTGTCTGTTGGGCGATGTCAATTGGGATGCCCTCCACCTCTGTCATGTGGAGGTCTATCACCAAGAATCCTGGTAAGAGCCCTGTGACTTATGAAACCACATCTTTTTTCCTGCCCTCTGATTCCCAGAATAGGATCTCTGAGGTGTGAAAAAACAAATTCCTACTGCAGAGAGAGTCTTACCATTCTGCTGACACCTGGTCAATGCATCTTTCACTTAAGGCCGAAAAAGTATGTGTGTGTGTGTGGGGGGGGGGGGGGTGAGGAAGGACGTCTTGAAGCCTTCCACAAAATTACAAAGATGTATCCAAGTATATCATCATCTAACTGTAAGACCTGTGCCTGTTGATCTGAAAAAGGTTGCTCACAAGTATATCCATTTCCCAAATCTGTTCAATTTCCTAGACTCCTTGGTTAGGGGGATGGACACAGGAACTCTCCTCAGACAATTTCTTTTTTGTGGCTGTTGCTACAACTATGGGGAGCTGCTAAAATTCTGCCTGGTTTCATGGGAATGGGCTCCACCACATCAGGTTCCTTCCAAGTCTGTTGTACCACAAGATCGACTACTGGATCAACAGGTGGTACCAAGGACCCCCCCCTCTGTTTCATGATTTCAAAAATTTCACCAAAGGTGATTTTTCTGAGGGGGACCTGAGTGACCCCCTCACCTTCATCCAAATCTGTATCCTACATGAAAGACTCTGGGAAGGAGTCTATGTGCTTTTGTTTGCACATCTGTTTCTTGTGAACTGATTCTGTTAGGGAGACAGATGGATCGAAATCAGACTGTGAGCTGATACAGCAAGTAGTTCTAGAAGCCTGTGGTGCCAATTGTCCCCATATGGCAGGATGAGAAGAAGATGAATAGCAGGATCCCATTGGGGTTTGGGTGGAAGTAAACTTTGAGCAAGTGTCATCTGTTTGGGTAAGCCCAAAACCCTTTCAACAACCTCAAAGGCTGAAGTTGCCATTCAAACTGAGGACCTCTCTCTGGATCCAAAGAAGAAAGAGAGACCTTGACTCCTACCATTCCTGGACCTGAAGTAGACTTCTGACCTGAGCTGTCTAATGCTGAAGCCCACAAGGGATGAGATGGTTTTGAGAATCAGGGTTGAACCCTCCCCTGAAGGTTGGTACCAACACTACACCTCATAGTCCCTTTCACAATCCAAGGGCATTGGAATTTAGAGGGATAGGGAAGCTGTCAGTGTTAAAGTTGAAGGAAGTGCTGACACCGAAGGAGACACTTCAGGATGGGTCAGATCAAAAGCTGTCAGAGCCAAATGATGGACTGCAACAGGCAAAAGAAGTGAAGAGGCAGAGTGGCTGACGGTTGATATGTTCTCTAGGGATGGTACCGACAGAACACGAAGCTGGATTTTGCATCCTCCATAGCTTTCACATCATCCTGCCATCGTACTCTTGTCAAGCTCCGAGATGATCAGGTAGACAAAGCCACTGAGGAAGACTTGGAATATCTCTTCTCTTGCAAAATCAGAGAAAGTAACCCAGGGCTCAGCAGTTCTAGTGAAAACCAGGGCCAAAAACAGAATGGATGAGACCAAGATGCCGTCAGTTCCAATCTCCTAGCCAATTTAGGTAAGGGTTCATAGGTAGGTACTAGTCTACTGGCCCTGGGGCCTATACAAGCCCAGCCAAAAAGGCACACTAGCTTTTATCACCCAAGAAAATTATTTTCCTGTGCCACTGTCGAGCAGAGCCACAGAGTTGATCCCCGGGGTGAATTTCCTATTTCCCATCCAATCATCAAGATTTTTCTTAAAGAGTGCTAATGAGGAGCTCTGTTTGCTATAGATAGGTAGTTTATTCCAGAGTATGGGAAGCCTCTGGGACAGGAATCTATCCCTCCAGCATGTTCTGTTTATTGTGGTGACCAGGTTTAGGTCCCTAGAGCGTGTAGCTCAGAGGGATTGGGATTTCTTTAAGTGGAGCATGTCCAACAGCTCTGGGTTTGATATAGCTTTGTATGTTAGGCAGAGATCACCTCTGAGTAGGCGATATGCGACGGAGTAAAGCTGGAGTTTTTTTAGATGGTCTGCATAGGGCATCTGTTTGAGGCCGGTAATCCTCTTTGTGAGGTATTTCTGCGGCCCTTCCAGTTGTTGTAGATGTCTTGTGAGGTACATACCAAAAGGGGTGTTGTACTCTATAATGGGTCTAATGAGTGATGAGTAGATGGGAACAATGACCTCTTTATTTCTGGATGAGAAACCTTTTGTGATGAGGTGTGCCACGTAGAAGGATTTCCTGACTACTGTGGCAATGTGATTATCAAAGGAGAGACTACTGCCCACCTGTGTCTCCCAAGGTCTCTTATCACACTTTCGGTGTTAAGTATACTACCGCCTATGTTGTAGTTCATGGGTACAGAGTTTTTACCAAAGGCGATGACAATGCACTTTTTGGCATTGAGCTTGAGCCAATAGTTTTGACACCAGGCATCTGTCTCAGTGAGGCCCTTTTGTAGGATGTCCACATCGTTAGGAGTTTTGATTATGGCTCCTAGTTTGCAGTCATCTGCGAACTTCATTAGCCAAAGATCTTCTGTATTAGCCTGTACTTCAGAGAAGTACATACCAAACAGGAGAGGACCCAGGACTAAACCCTGTGGTACTCCACTTGCCACTGGTCTGAAGTTGGATTTGGAGTCTGCTACTTTCACAGTGTGGGTTCTGTCAGTGAGCCAGTTGACAACCCATCTTGTGACATAGGGATTTATACCTAGTTTAGTGAGTTTATCTATAATTCCAGAGTGGGGGATGGTGTCGAAAGCCTTGGCAAGATCTAGATAGGCTGTGTGAACCACCTTATCCTTGTCTACGGCTTTGATGACCGCTTCAAAGAAGTCTATCAGGAGACATGATCTGCCTTTTACAAAACCAAACTGGGTGGGGTCCAAAGTTTGGAGACTACCAATGTCTTTGTTTATAAGTTCCATGATGATACGTTCCATGGCCTTGCAGACCAGGCTCATCAGGCTAATGGGGCAGTAGTTCCCGGGGTCTATGGTGGCTTCCCCCTTGTGGAGTGGCATAACCATCGCTGTGCGCCATTCAGCAGGCACAAAGCCTGAGGTGATGCTATGATTGAACATGGTACTTAGGTGGGGTGCCAGTTTGTTCTGTAGTTCATGTAGAATGCAGCCTGGGATGTTGTCTGGTCCCATGGATGCTGTGTTCTTAGCTTTGGAGAGTGTGGTTTTTACCTGTGCAGCCGTGACTACAGGAACTTTGCATTCTTCTGGTATAGAGATGGGCTCTTTAGGGGGTGAGAGGGGGGTAAAGTTAGCACTGAACCTATCTGCTAGGATGTTGGCAATATCAGTTGGGTCTGTATATTTAGTGCCATTGTGCTATAACTCAGAGCAGATCTGAGTGCTGCCATTGAGATTCTTGACATAGCTACAGAATGCTTTGTGGTGGTCTTTAGAATCAGTGGTGATTTTGTTTTCATAGCTAGAGCTTTGGAGGATTTTATCAGGGATTGCAGCTTCTTACTGAGGCTGACCAGGGAGCTCCTCCACTCATGGGATTTTACTCTCTTTTGCAACAGTTTCTTCCTTCTGTTGTACAGTTTGTTTATGGCAGGGGACCACCACATTGGCTTCCTTTTTTTGGAGGATAGCATCTTGGTGCTGTTTGGGATAGCAAGATCAATGCACTCATGTAAGTGCTTATAAAGTGCAATTGTGTAGGATTCAGTAGTCATAACTGCTTTGTTCATCTGCATGAGTGTCATGAAGTTCACCACTTCTGTCTTAAGAAGCATGAGGTTGGCTTTGGAGAAATGTTTTACCATGGTTTCCTTAATGGGGGGTGGGGGCAGGATGTGGATATCTAGAGTAATTAGCTTATGGTCAGATCGGACCAATGAGGCATTGACTTCAGGTGTGGAACACTGGTCACTCATGTTGGTAATGACTAGATCTAGAATATTGTTGCCCCTGGTGGGGGTGTGGATAAGTTGATCCAGGGCATTAGAGTTTATGAATTCCAGAAAGCGTTGAGAGAAGGAGTTGGTACACGAGTAGTTTTCCCAGTTAATGGTGGGGAGGTTGAAATCGCCCATTATTAGGGTGTTTGGTTGAACCCTAATATTTTCCAGTACATCAAGAAAAGAGGAGTGGGAATCCTGGGGCATGGTGGGTGATCTGTAGCAAGCTACAATTTGGATTGCAGTTTTGCCCAGAGTTAGTTGCACTTGGATAACCTCGGCTGCACTATGCTGAGCAACTAGCCTGGAGGTATGGCTGTCCTTAATGAATATGGACACACCTCCACCTTTGGTGTTCCGGTCCAGGTTACATGGCCAAAAAGTGTGGTATGAGTTATAGTCTGGTAGTGCAGGGGTGCTCTCTGGAGCCTTGAACCAGGTCTCAGTCCTGCACAGATATCGATGTTCTCAATTTTAAGGAGTGCCTGAAGTGAGTGCATTTTGAGATTTAGACTTCTAGCATTGAGTAGCATCACCCTCAGATTTTGCTTGCCTGGTCCTGTTACGGTGGTGAATTTGTCATTTGAACTTTGCCTAAAAAAGGCACTACAGGGGCGGCAAGAACCTTCGCCAGTATCCGGAATCCCAGGGGTGACAGGTGCAGGCCATCTCTGGCAAAGCAGAGTGGTCTGTCGACCATATCATCCCAGGCAGACAGATACTGGATTCCTTTAGAATGGCACCAGAAGCTTAGCCAATTGTTGAAGTCAATTATTTTGCCCTTGTACTGTTGCATCATTCTGGGTGATGGCAGAATGCTACTCAGGGCTAGGGTCATACCTGCCTGGGCTACAAGATCGGAGAGCCCTTCCATGTCTCTTTTCATGTAGTCCAGGGAGGCACGTCTCAGGTCATTCACACCAACATGGACAATGACAGAGTCATATATGCACTTGTTGTGGAGTGACCTGAGTGCGTGGGTTATGTGGCGGATCCTGGCACCCAACAGGCAGCTGGCAGGAACCTTCTCCTTGTTTAGCCTGGTGAGTGGGACATCAGTGTGCCTGACTATAGAGTAACCTATGACTAGTGTGTTGGGTATGTTGTTTTGCCTTATTGGCTGTGGTTGAGTGGCACACTGAGTCTTTAGGCTATGTGTCATTTAGGTTTCTTGCATTTCTGCTTTGGAAGTCTCTGTTGCTTGAGCAGATTATTATTGAGAGCCTCCATGAATGTTTTTGTGTTTCTATGTGTGAATTTTGATGGTGTAGATTTAGTGAGACTATGTGATGAATGTGGTGTGGTGCAAGTGTTTACCTTCTCCTCTTGATTGTCAAGTTCAGTCTTGATTGGAGAGAGCTTTACCTCCAGTTTGGCTAGATAAGTGCATCTCTCACAGGTTGTAGTGTTGGGTGGTAGGAGGAAGGGTTGTCTGTGTACATGAGGAAATTTCTACATTGCCCCAAGATGCCCAGATTCATCAGATAGACAGGAGAGAACACTGGGAGCTGACCCTTTGACATGCCTGAATACAAAACTATTTTCCTCTAGATAAGTGACGAAATTGAGTACAAAGGCTGTTTTTCTCTAAGCAAGTGAGGAAAGTAAGTACCAAAACTGTTTTCTCTAGGTAATGAGGAAGCTTAAGTGCTGTAGTAATAAGTAGGTTATTTAGCGCTTACAAGTTCTGAACAAGTGCTGATCACGAATACGCAAATTCAAGTGCTAAAACTAAGAATCTGTATCTGGACTAAACTAGTTACAGGAAAGGGGGGAAACAAGTGCAAATGTGGGCTTTTAAATCAGAAAGTTGAGAGAGAGATGGAAAAACTGCCCAAACGGCCAGTAACTACAATTTCTGGGCCAGAACCACTCCTTATGTGGTAGATAGGTTACCTAGTGCTTACCACTCCCACTGATAAGCTAGAAGACTTCCCTCCAACACAGAAAGCTTGTGGGGGGTGGGGGGGCTCAGACGTTTACATACAATCCTGGATACAGCAAATCTAATCTGGACTACACTAGTTACAGGAAAGGTATATATTTTTTATATGTAAAACAGCAGTAAAAACAATTCAAATGCAGTGCAAGCTAGCACACTTGAGTATGTAGCAATGTTAGACCAAGCAGTTTAAAAAATGCAATTAAATTAAAAATGACTAAAACCAAGTGCAGAAGGAGTCTATTAGGTAGAATGAAGTAAAGAAATGGGACTGGAGGGAGTGTCCCAGATCAAATCTACAGTGGGGACGGACAACTGCAAAAGTCTCCAAATTTAAACAAGACAGGAATAGGGAGGGTGGGTATAGAAAAACCAACACCTTCAGCAGAGATCTGAAAAACTATACAGTGAAGCAAAAATAACAGTGCCCAACTCTGAAGTCAGCCAGCAATGATATAAAATTAGTCAAACAACAATTATCAGTACACAACTCTGAAGTGCCAGAAAAATATACTCAGCTCTGTATATCTCCAGATAGTTTGAAGAGCACTCTGTCAGGACACAGGAAGGCTCCAGCAGTGATATGCAGACTTTTACTAAGAGGGTCTAATTTTATGCAAGTAATCCCTGAGGTAGTCAGATAACACACAGGACTCCTTAGCTTTGTCTTCGGCCTTATCAGAAGACTTAGCCCTGTCTTGCTTCTTAGTAGGAGAGGCTGAAGGGGAACGCCTAGAAGTAGTCATCCCTGTCTGTGGTGGGAAGGAGGCCCCTCACCACCAATTTATCACAGTGAGCTTGTAAGGCTCTAGTGCTGAAAGAGGCACATGAAGATCATTCTGAGTCCAAATGGGCAGCTCCTAGGCAATTTGGAGCATTTCTCCCCGGGCCTCCACTGAAAACTGGCTTTGTTCCAACTCGGACTTTCCCAGTAAACAAATGTTAAATAAATAAATAAAATACACAATAATGTGTGAGGGTCCTGAGGGGGCAATGTGTGCCCACATTCAGAGCATTTTTTGAATGCTTGAGATTCAGCCAGGTCAAAAATAATTGACTTTACTATAGAAAAACACAGCAAACACTATGAATACTAACAGTCTTCACAAAATCCTAATTCACTATGAACTCTAATAAGCACTAGCAAACACTATCTTAACTCCATCTCTAAGAAAAAAATATTACTTTTAAAGTCACACTATCAAGTACCAAACACTATTTTAATCCTACATCTAGGAAAAAAAATGCTAAATTCTATATACTAAAACTAGAGGAAGACAAGTCTCCAAGTAAAGGAGGAGTAAGTAAAAAGGGGTTTTAAAGTATTTGAAATATTAGAAACTTTCCAAGAATCAAAAGGATATGACAGCCCTTGAGAACACATCTGACGTCTTCAATCGGCAAATGAGATCTGAGGCACTGGATTGGAGTTCAGTGAATTACAGGTAGGGGAGGAGTCAGAGCCCAGGAACTGTGGAAGTTTCAAATTTGGTGCCAAGGACAGATGCAGTAGAATCTGACACCTCATATGTTGAATCTGATAAAAGCAGACATTGGACCACACTTTAAATGGTTAAGATAGACTCTTACTTGCTATACTTGGTAGATCTGCTGAAATGAGTAACCATCTCATGAAACACCAAGGTTTTAAGGAGCATGAACATGACAATAACCAAAAAAACATTTGCTGCCTCTATGCTTAAAAGAATACAGACAGATGAGAGAGAAATCTCTGACACAAAGTGATTAGCTATGATCAGGCCAAATGGGGGTCTTGTCCTGAGGAGAACCATATGGATAATGAATATAAATATTGTTTATACAGAATGAATGGCTGTGTGACAGAACATGGATCCTGATGTTTGATCCCTATATTCCTTATTCCAGTCACGCTAGGTTGTTTTATACTTTACAGGATGATGAATGGCTGCATTAGGTTTACTGCATAAAGAAAATGTAATCAGCCTTTAATACAATAAGCAATGGATAGTGGTTGACTACTAAATGACTTGACTCACCAACATGGTAGAAGAAGCAGGGACATGTGGTTTAGTTGGATAAACAGCTTGTCTTTGACTACTTTTTGCCATGGATTACCAAAACCACTGTGACTTGCACTGTGAGTCAGAAATTCACTGCATTCAGTGTTTTTTTATTAATTTTTTCCACTGCTGTGTGAACACTGATATATAAAAGCAAGGGAGTCCTCCATATGGGATGTGGAAGGAAGTTTACCCCTTTCAACACTAACAAATTTTCTCTTTTTGAGTCAGCCTAATCGCTAGGTGGAAACATGCGTTCAGGAATTTACTTGGGCTGCTAGCAGAGCTAGCTGGGAGGAAAGGATAATAAAGCAGTCAATGGCAAGCCCTACTATACTGAGGAGAAGGATGTAGGAATTACTAAATGTTTGTGCCACCCCTGGTTGAGCTCAGGGGCCTCCCAAGTCATCTCTGGTTAATGAAGGGGCAACAATGACAACCTGATGTTACTGCACACTTGCTGCCACAACAGCTGGGACAAATGATTGGCTACTGCAAGAATGATGGCTCTTAGGCTCCACACTTGTTGCTTCTTCATTGTATCCCTTGCTCCCTGGGTTTAGTATGCACAGAGTGACTGCTGAGGTTGTCCACCTACGGAGGAGGAGTCCCTCCCAGCAAAGCATAATTTCCAGGAAACAAATAGAAAATCCAGGGGAAACCAGGGAGGAAATGCCTACAGCTCAATGGAGGTGGGGGCAGAAATTAAAATTTTAAATATATATATATATATATATATATATATATATATATATATATACACATATTAGAATTTTTGAGTTACGATTCTTGATACAGAAAAATCAGTGAAACAAAATACAGTTATGTAAGTAAAAAGTAGATGTTCTACTGGATCACTTTTGCAGAAGCCTAAGCTATTTGGGTCCTAGACCCTGCCACTGGACAGCTTTCAAAGCTTTAAGGTGCCTTCCTATTGCTGTAACTGTAAGGAGCTTAAGGGGAGCTCCATACAAAGACAGGTAGAGTGCCAATTTCTTCACACTGTGAAGAATCATTTCTCCCTTGTTATGAGGTTCAGGGAAGGAGACAAGGAGATTAATAGTCTGGCTCAAGGTAAATTCTGAGACCACTTTAGGCATAAAAGAAGGGTTAGTTCTCAAAAAGACCCTATCCTTGTGACAAATGAGGTAGGGTTGACTCACCATAAGTGCTTGTAACTAAATAATCTAGCAGAAATCAGAGCAATGAGTAAAAAATCTCCTAGCAGAAATCAAACCCTGAGTTAAACAGCCTTTCATGCTAAGAACAACTCAGCCTGATGAGCTGGGTCAAATGGAAAAATGGCAAGCTTTTCAAGCACAAAGTACAGATCCCAAGGAGTAGCTAACTTGTTTCCTACATGGATGCATATGTAACACCCCTTTCAAAAACTGTTTTACTTGAGAATGGTTAGAAGTGGGGGTGGGATTTAAGGACAGACAAAAACAAATGGCTGATAAATGAACCTTAATAGAAGAATTAGAAAGGCTAGATGACAATAACTCTCACAATATAAGAGGCAGATGCGCCTGAACAGGGTTCTGGTTCTTGGACTGGCGCCAACTAGAAAATCTTTTTCACTTAAACAAATATGATTTTCTAGTAGCAGTTTTTTCACCTCCTTTAGTACCCCCTGAATATCCTCTGAAAAATGATACCTAACAGTCATCAAAATGTTATCATCCAGGGAATGAGTTGAATGAGTTTTCGTGTGGGGTGTATCAAACAACCCCCTGTCTTGCGTTAGCAAATCAAGTCTGTGGAAAAGCCTGTAGTAACTGTCCTTGGTCAGAATTAATAAAAAGAGGGAAATTACAGTTGTGTAAAATCTTACCGTAACAGTTGATGTTCTTCTGTTCACTGTTGCAGTATCCAAAACAGAAGGGACCTTCTGCACAGGACAGCCCGACACTCAGCCAGTATACAAAAGACTAATAATTTTGTATGCACTGTATGTCACATTTATGCTTCCTGGACAGAATGTAGGATATAAAAGGGATATAAGGATGCAACTACCCAGAACTGAATTGTATTGGAATTATTGATGCAAATATCAACAAACAATATTTGACGCCTAGAGACGTCAGAAGGAGTTAACTGCAGATGTACTTGGAGGCGTCACTCGGATGTAATGAGTTAACAAACGGGGCTCACTTCCCATTTTTCCTGACCTTGGAGGCCTGGTTCTCAAGCAAAAATAAAACTCAGTCTTCTTTTCAAATTGAAGTGTTTACCATTCCATTTGACAGATATTTCTGTCACTTTTGAATAGATCTGTCCAAAGTGATGCTGTCAAATGGAATGATTTAATAAATGCTTCACTTTGGAAAGAATACTCTTTTACTTTTATTTTTGCTTGAGAACTAGGGACGACATACACTCTTTCTGTTTTACTATTGTTCCGACCATACTTATTAGCGCTGACTTCCTCGGAGAGAGCCCTTATCAGCACATCAACTGTCAGTGTTTCTAATTTAATTTGTTCTTGAAGGCCTGGTGGGGTTGCCTGCAAACAAAAGCAGATATAGAAGGATAATTCCTCTAGAACTTAAGGATAGGAGACACAAAAATATGTTTAAGTTCCTACAATTTGCCTTTCTCTTGAAGAGACTTAAACATGTCAGCTGCAGCAGTCTCAAAAAGATGTTTATTATCCAAAGAAGCATTTAACAACTTAGCATTAATATTGTCAGGCAAAGACTGAAGACAAAGCCAAGAACAATGCCTCATGACAGACCCAAAAGCAACAGGCCTAGAAGAGGCAGCATCATAGCTACACTTAGAGTGGCAAACTACTTAAGAAGCAGAACCTAAAAAAGATAAGGTAGAGGATTTGACTTCAGAATCAGGGAGGTCAGAAATAACCTGGCAATTCTGAGCAATCAAGGCCAGGGCATACCTGGTCATGTGGGGCTGTAATTAACAGCCCTAAAGGAAAAAGTAGAAGCAGTATAAACTTTATTACCAATCCTCTCCATTGCCCTCGTATCCTTATCAGAAGACAAATGTTTGGAAGAGGGCAAACGCTTAGAATGTGTGTCAGAAGAGACTGACGCCACAACAGGATCACCAGAAGGACATTTAAATAAAAAAACTGACAATCCTCAGGAACCTTACAGAACCTATCATGTTTCTTAGGAGCAGAAGGGTGAGAATCTGGACACTTGGAAGCAGCAATGAAAGCATCTAACAAGGCAGCCAACACAGGAGGAACTGCTGACAGTTTAGCAGTAACCACCTGAAGCAACTCATAATATCTCATCTGAATATCAGACACTTGAGAAGAATCCCACTTAAAAGTATTCCATCATCCTAGTAATTGTGTCCCCAAAGGACAATTCCTCAAAAGGAGACTCAGGGTTAACAGACTCCTCTTCATCTGAACCATAAGCCAAAGGTGAAGGCATCTGCAAAAAACAGGAAAAGACCCCTCATCAGACAATGAATCCTCAGAAGAATCTGGTTTCCTAAGCCATTTAGAAAGGGTAAAGGTCCAAGAAAGAGCAGGTACAAAACCCCTTAAGGAGGCTATAGGGCCCATCAAGGCAGAAAGCAAGCCCTGAGGAAACTCCTGCTATTCCCTTTGAAGATTTTTAGGATGAACCAAAACATGCTTCAGTTTTTGTCATCAGCCCTAACAAATACCAGTGGTTCCGACCCTTCCTGAGATTCAGTAAGAGAACCCAGAACCACCTCCCTGACCAGTATCTGTGGAATCCCTCTTGGACCCTCTGAAATAATCAATAGCAGTTCCCCCTCTATGTCCTGAGCAAACATCTGCAAAGCCTCAGAGGACATGCCGAAGGATGGATCAATGCTAGCCTCTGGGATGCTGCAGAGGAATCTGGCACAGATGGTGCACAACCCACTTCTAGAGGGACATCTGGTGGAAACTGGACAGCTAAACAATCTGTTTGAAACCTCTTCACCTTCTTCTTACCTAGATGGAGTATCTTGGGGTAAAGGATTCTGCCATGGTACCCTGGGATAATTGTTTAAGCCATTGCTTTTTAAGATAAATGCCAAGGAAGACAAACAGCTTGTGTGTGTCTTAGGCACACATTTCTTAAAGAGACTACAACAGGTATGGTTGTAGGAAGCACTCAAAACAGACACTTTCATGATAATCCTTATGGAGAATCTACATCCCACACTGACATTTGCCCTTCTTACATGACATGTACACTAGGTAGCAAAATAAAATGAAAGACCAACAAAAGTATTAAAAAAGAAAAAAAAAAAAAAAAAAAAAAAAAACAACAACAGGGCACTTATCTGGTGGCTATAGCAGCAAGGCACAAGTACCATTCAAATTGGCGGCAAAAAAGTTCTGGGTAGGTGTGTCCGTACATTTATTTTATCCCCTACGTTCTGTGCGGGGGAGCATAAATGTGATGTATGGTGCACACAAGATCATTAGGCTTTTGTATACTGGCCAAATAATGGTCTGCCTTGGGCAGAAGGTCCCTTCTGTTTTGGATACTGCAATAGTGATAGAGAGGGACATCCATTGTTGCCTGGATAAAATTGAGTCACGACCAGAGACAGAGTCCTTCTGTATTTTTAGAAGAACCCTGGGTATCAGTAGTTTATGGAAAGGAGGAGGCATCCTGATTTGTTTGCAAACAGACCTGGAGCAGAATTTCTTTAGCTGACCATTCTGAGAAGGAACAAACAGATCTACTTGAGGTGTACCCAACAGTTGGATCAATTCTTAGAAGACCCTAATGTGACAAAGGGGGATACTCCCAGCACAATTATCTGGAATTTTGTAAATAATTACATGTCATTTGTGAATACCAACATGATTTATATAAGATGATTGTGTTACAACTGTATTAGAACTGTATGTCACGTATATCAAACTGGTTTGTAGAGACGTGTGTTAAAAAGGTATTTTATAAAGTGCTTGTGCTTAAAATGTAACCAAAGTGTGCCCTACTGGAGGAGAACAGAAATGTACACGCACTACTGTTGTTGTTGTGTCTTTTGGCTTTTCCCGGTTAGGGGTAGCCACAGCGGAACTTTGGTCCGCTAATGATTGGCAGTAGATTTTTACGTGCAGAGTTGCCAGCTCTGACGCACAACCTTCAACGAAGGTACGCCCATTCACGCATGTCTCCACACAGAATACGCTTTAGCTGAGAATCGAACAGGACGTCTTATTGTGAGGTGACAACGCTACAGCAGCACCACCACCGCAGTCATGTACATGCACTATTGTAACTGTTTAAATGTATAAGTGGAATACAAGAGGTTCGCGTCAGAAAAATAACAAACTAAATTACTTTATGGCTATACAATAAAAGATGGCATCTTTCAGTTTTCAATGCAGCTAGAGGCACAGAGTCTGAAATGTGGAGGAATGCAATTGTTTTGGGTCTATGTATTTTCAAAGGTAGATGCTAAATACTGCCAACTTCCAGCAGTGGGGGCTTCATCTGGGAACTAGAGTCAGACGACAAGAAATAATGTCATTCTGCAAGCTATCCCAGCAGTAATATTTGAGACATTAATTTGATAAGTCTCTGAGAGAGACAGAGCATTCTGTATTCTGTCTTGGACCTGGCAATAGGAAGACCCATTCACCACACATCTGCCTTGTTATATAAGGAAGTTTATAGGGTACAGTAAATCTCTTGGATACAGTCAGAAATACAGTGAAGCTTAGTTTAGATATTTTTCTTTCTTTATTTGAGACTGTCCTTCAGCGTTGTTTTAAATATTCCTATGATTTTGAGCTCTGATGTCACTGTGAATATATACGGAGTATTTTCTTGTTCTTTTATTATTTATTATTAAATATATTCAAAGCTTTCATTGTGGCTAATCTGTGCAGAGATATTAAGCTTTGAGAGTACTTGTATATTTATTTGGTGACACTGTGGGCCACTCCTAATAGCCTTTCTCCTGGTCCAACTTCCATTTGTATTAATATTAATATTACACAGTATAATCTGGGCAGAAGGGGGCATAGCTAGTAGACCTGTGCCAGCCTCTCCCAGGTGCATGTGTGTGTGTAAATCAAACCTCAGAGTGTGCGTGTCAGCTACTGGATGGCGTAGAGATGCAGCGGTTGCATTGTCACTTCACTGCAAGAGGTTCTCCGGTTCGATTCTCAGCTGGGATACCTTCTGTGCAGAGTCTGTACATCCTCCCTGCATTCATGTGGGTTTCATCCAGGCATTGTGGTTTCCTCCCATGTCACAAAGACATGCGTCTGGAGCATTTCTCCCAGGGACTCCACTGAAAATTGACTTTGTTACAAGTTAGACTTTCCAGGTAAACGAATGTTAAATAAATAAATATAAAAATAAAGATACTTGGGCAGGGACATGAATCAATGGTTGGACAGAGGGTGCTGGTAGGTCTTGGCTTGGTCACTCAGTTGAGATCTCAACTCTATAGCTGTGCCAGTGTGGAGTCTTACTGGGGATCTGGAGAAAGAGGGGGAACCAACCCTGGACTGACTGTGGTCTCTGTGTGCTCTTAAGGGAAACTGCACTTGATGCAGAGAGCTGTATCTGGCAATATTAGATGTGTACCTGTCATCCTCCCAGTGTACGTCCACCACTGGTGCCAGTGATGAGGACTGAGGCTCCTTGATTACTGGTTGACAGTGGTGGGTCGTCACACCTAAGACAAAGATTGTATTCATAGGGGTCCTGTTCTGGATCTGCTTAGCTTGCTTGCAATCAAGTTTTGCTTCGACAGAATGTATAAAGCCTGAAGATTCAGACTGAGCTGAGTTGCTATCTCCCAGGCTATCAGAGCAAGTATGTAAGAGGGTACAATCTGGTACATCACTGTGGTGTTGTCTGTGTAAACTTGCAGAGGCCCTGGAAACCAGAGATAATTAAAGGCTTTCAAAGCATTTATTACTGCCAACATCTCGCTGATATTTATGTTCTTCTAACTGTCATGAGAGTTTCACAGACATTGCACTTTCACCCCTTTGGGGATCACTCCCTTATTCCTGTCCTGAAGCATCTATAATGACAGACTGGAGAGGAGTTGGACAAGAAAATGGGAGTACTGGATTGCAAGAGGTCTGTTTCACCCACCAGAGAATCTCCATTCTAACAAATCACAACACATGGATTTGAAAAGATAAAGGGTGAAGATGCTGACTCCAGACTAATCTGAGGTACCACTGGATGCTTCTCATATGGAGTCTGACGATGAGAAGCATGAGATTCATCGTTGGCATGTACTCTAAAATCCTGAGAAATTATCTTGAAGACACCTGGCTTTGAATGGAGAAACTCTGAATGAAATGTTGCAGCACCTCTACTTTGTCTGGGGGAACAAAGGTTCTTTCCAGGTCAGAGACCTGTGAGAGGGGATGACAGAAGATTTTCATGAGTTGATTTGAAAACCTAAACTGAGTAAGAAATTATGAACTGTTGCTAAAGACTGCTGACAGCTGGATAAGCATCAGCAAGGATAATACAATCATTTAAATATGGATAGATGAGAATGCCTTCAAGTTTGCAGCAAGCAAATACTGGAGCCAGCCACTTTGTAAATACCCTTTGAATACCCTTTGTGCAGTGGAAAGTCCAGAGGGTAATACAGAGAACTGATAACTTACAACAGACACAGAGAATCTTTAAAAAAGTCTATAAAGCTTGGTAATGAGAACATGATAATAAAGCTCATTAAGTCTAACTTTACCATGGAAGCTAGGCTAGAGCAGTCAGCAGAAGTAAAAGAGAATGAATGGAAAACATTCAGAACTCTGGAATCCTGGCAAAAAGATTAAGGGAAAGGTCTAGCACAGGCCTCCAGGATCCTTCATTTTTTGACACCAGTAAAATCCTTGAATAAAAGTCTTTGTTCATCACACAGTGGGGTGGCGGTGGGCACCAGTATGGTACTACTACTCTCTGAACAAGTATCTGATGCAGAAATGGAGGAAACTAATTAACAAGGTGATGGTGCACATGGCAAGGAGGAATCCCCTAGAACAGGGGGGGTGGGATTCCCATTGTCAAGTGTACTCCTACTGAATGACAGTTAAAACTATTTTGTCCGTCATAATCTAGTACTGCAAGAAAAGATAAAACCTCATGGATATAGTGAGGTCACCAAGATGAGAAGAGGGGAGCTGAACAAAATAGCCATCCTGAATGGGATAACTTCCCTTGATTTTCAGAGGATTTTCCTTTCTTTTTGGAGTCTCCTTGCCATTACTTTTTAAACTGTTTAACAGCTCACTGCTACTTAAATTACTTACTACAAAACGAAGATGAGGATGAAGGGAATTTTTTTAATTTGCTTTAAAAAAGGTTTGAAATATTTTCAACCCTTGAATCAATTCTCTTCTTTCATCACAGTTCTTGAGCTTCTCAGCCACAGTAGGGACACACACAACTTCCTTGTCTAAGGCAGAAATTAAATTTTCGGTTTTAACATCTTCAGGAATGTTTTGATAACGCAGACAATCTCCTCAGTACTGGCACAGGAGAAGCAGCTCTGGACGACGGATTAGCAGCATCAAAAGTGCATTTTAAAACATGCTTAATAAGTGAGGCATTCCAAGGAATTTCATTTTACTGCAGAAGAAGTGTGGGTAATTAACTTTGCATGTTCTCAAAAGATAACAAATATTTACTTTAAAATATAACCTGCTGCCCGACTGTTTAAAATCCTGAAAAGCAAAGTAGCAGAAGAATAAACTGCCTTTGCCAAATAGTCAAAAGCTCTCTAATCCCTGTCAGAGGGAACGGGGTTGCAGCAGTAGTTTTAGACAGAAACATTACTGCTGGAAATGCTTTAAAGTTGGAAAAGGTTATAGTCTGAGCTATTCTGTATAACCTGTCAGACTTCGTGGGTCAGGAGGTGGATTAACAGGCACAGTTGAAACAGTGAAAAATACATTCTCTAAAGCAAACAAAACAGGAAGAAAAGCTACAGATTTAGGCATATCCAACTAAAACAAATGATAATACGTTTTCTCTGTAATAGGAATTTCATTTTGTTCTTACTGAAAAACCTCCTTCATCTTAGATAAAGTCTAAGAAAAACATAAATCTTCAAAGGGGAAATCTGAAGGCATACCTTTCTCAGAATCAGCACTGAGAAGAAATTCCTGAAGTAGAATCAAAGTCCAAAAGAGAAAACTTTCTTTCTTTTCTTCCCAGAAATGAGGTCTTTTTTTTACTATGTTCACCTCTCCTAGGAAACAACCTGGAAAATGACAGACCCATAGAAGGCATCCGCATCCCATGTTCAGGTTTCCTATTCCATCCGAGTGAAGAATCTTCACCAACCCCTTCCCCTGAGAATGACAACAGTGGTTCTCCCTTACACACCCAAGAGCATCCTTAAAGCTGTAGAGAACGTGGCTATTCCTTGGCCATTGGTGGCTGCAGATACAACATCAGAGGGACTGGGGGGAAAATCAGCCATGTGAGTAATCAAGAGCGGCCACAGCAGTAACACCCACCAAAGTCTGACAAGAAACAGGAGCCAGTATGACACCCAACGACTCCGTTCATCTTCTTGTAGACTGGGAAAGTAAAACTATGGAGACTAGTAGCTACTACATAGTTTAGCCAAGAGTGAGACTTTGAAGATGGACAAAGAAGCCTGGATGAGTCTTTAAAGGAAAAAGTAAAGAACAGCTGGTACTGAG